>NC_056728.1:1671319135-1671474135 GCF_019279795.1 Protopterus annectens
GGGGGGGTTTTTTTTTTTTTTTTTTTTTTAAAAAAAATGGTAAAAAGGTTTTGGGTTTAAAAGGTTTTCTTGGAAATTACACCCCCCTTTTCGGGGAAAGGCCCGGTTTTTGCCCCTTTTTTTTTGCCCCAGCCCCCCCGGGACCCATCTAAAAGGAAAAATTAATCCGGAGGTTTCCCAAAAAAAAAAACACCCCTTTTTTTTTTTTTTTTTTGGGGGGGGGGGGGGGGGGGGGAAAAGTTTGCACTGGCTTTTCCCCACTCCAGTGGTCCGGGAAACTCTAAAGTTAAATTTTTAGGTCCATTGAAACGACGCTGGAAGTGGTGTTGCTCGTGACTCCTGAATTTGGGACTCCTGTGGAGGCAGCTTCTGAAAAAACCCCAAAATTTTTTGAAAATCAGGACTTTGTTTTAAAAAAAAACCGACAACCCAAAAGGGAAATTTTAAGGAAAGGCAGGTTTTTTTAACAATTTAAGAATGAATATGAGAAAGCCCCCGAAAATACATAAATTTTAAGAAACCATCTGCAGGGTAAGTGTTTTGAATTTGGGTACCTTTGAAAGGTATTTAGGTACAACAAATCTAACACTGGTTTCTACTACAGCTCATTTTGGGGACGAAAAAGATTCTGGTGTAAAATCCTTTTCTTTCTTTCTGGTGCAGAAGCTGGTACTATAACCCCTGCTTGTAAGTTGTGAGGGAATAAAGTCAATAACAAACATGTCTGTTCTTGCACATTTCCATGAAGGGAGGAGGATTTTCTGCCCACTGCCAAACGTATCTTCAATGAATTATTCTCAGCACCCAGTTGTTTGACACTATCTGTAGCCAGGCTGAGTGAAAGACTAGGGGAAAGTGAAAGGGGAGGAAGGACAACAGGCAGGGACGGGATGCCCTGAGTCTTGGCACATTCAGTCTTTAGCAGGAGAAGTATTTTTTTTTGGGATAAAACTCATTTTATTTGGTTTGGAAGCAATATCTTCCTGCCATATCCTCTTGGTACCCTGATTTTTGTTTGTTCTGCAATTTGAAGTTGGACACCTTGCTTGGGGAGAATCTGGGAATATGAAACATTCTAGAAACCCCATGCATCAATTTACCACTATCATCCCATTTTTTGAGAACCTTGGTAGCAGCAGGATGAAACACACATTTAGAACTTAAATAAGCTGTGAGAATATGAGGTATTGCCAGCTATACCAGAAGAAGTGGGGCAGTGGTTGTATAACATACACCACCATAGCTAGCTGGAGTTTTGTAAATAATTATATGTCATTTGTGTATCAAACTGATTTGTCCAGATGTTTGTGTTGAAAAATTTATTTGTAAAGCTGCTTGTCCAATGTGCTGGACAGAAAGAAAAATGCATCTGTATGTCAGACTGTATTGTGACTGTGGAAATTAATACATTGTAACAGAGGATACTGGAAGAGAAGAGGTTAATCTCAGTACAGCTAACTTTGAAAATAGTTTGAAATTAAATTACTTGGTATAAGCCATAAAGACTATCTCACAGGTCTCAATGCAGCCAGAGACAAAATGTCTGTACTAGGAAGCCTTATATATTGTCTTTAGCAGTGAACTAATTGCTACTCTGGAAGGGTGGAAGTTTGAAATTGTTTTATGACTTCCAGAAGCTACAACAGATCTTAGCAAAGTTCTATATGTATGTATTACTGACACATATGTGCTAGATTCTGGTTCAGTAAAGGGGATGGTATGGGAACCAGAAGTCAGATGACCATATGTGTGTAATGTCATTCTGTAATTCAGGACTAAAATTATGCTTTAATACTAGATGAGACAGAAGTCTCAGGTCAGCCTGTTTTTGAAACGTGACATAGAAGGATCACTCACCCACTTCATCTTGCCTTGCTTTAGCAAGTAACCAGGGTACAGTAATTCTTTAGATCGGTCATGAAAATATAGTGAGATTAGTTAAGTACTGTTTTTCTGTATCTATGTGAATCTATCCAGCCATGTTATTTTTAATATTTCCTGTGTCTATAACTCTGGTGTTTATCGCAAATAAATATTCAGTATTTTAATTTCTTTCATTATTTATTTTATATATATATATATATATATATATTTAAACTTTTCATTGCGCCTTATCTTTTAGAGAACAGTCTAACATTTGAGTGTACTTACATTTATTTGGTGACACGTTGGCCACTCCTGAAAGCCTTACTGCATTGGCCAAACACTATTTATATTAGCATTAATTTCACTCAGTGCAATTGGGTATCCTTGTAAGAGTCTTGGAGTAGCTGGCTTTGGAGTGTCTAGTGGCAGTAACTACCTTACAGTCTGGGCAGAGGGGCATAACTAGCAAATCTGTACCAGCCTTTCCCAGGTGTGTGTGTGTGTGTGTGTGTGTGTGTGTGTGTGTGTGTGTGTGTGTGTCTGTGTGTGTGTGTGTGTGTGTGTGTGTGTGTGTGTGTGAAAATGAAATCTCAAAGAGTGTGTGTGTCAGCTGCTCGGAGCAGGGACACACAGCACTGGTTTCACAGAGAGAATGCTGGAGTACTTGGCTGAGGACTCAAATCTACAGCTGTGCCAGTGGAGTGTCTTACCTGGGGCCTGGAGAGAGATAGAGAGGGAAACCCAGCCCTTGGCAGAAGTGTGTTCCCTTTGTGCTCTTAAGGAAAATTGGGCTTGATCCAGAGAACTGCATCTGGAAATACAGTGTGTATCTATTTTTGTTCCAAGTGAACACCCTTCACCAGTGTCAGTGGTGAGGGTTCAGGCTCTTTGATTACTGGGCCCAGAGGAAAGGACATTACAGAAGCATTCAAAAGTTCATTTTTAAATCCCCAGAAAAATTCTGGTTATAGACCCAAAAATACCTTCTTGATACAACAAAGGTGGTTACATTTTTAGAAATAGTGCCTGTACCTTCCAAAACACTCTTCAAAGCACATTTTGAAACATGAGTCAGATCAGAATGAATTTCATTCATACAACATTTCTGTTCAGGAGGGAAAGATACATCAAAGTCATCTAAACTGTAAGCATACTGCAAAATAAATTTCCACATGAAACCCTGGTAATTCAAATTTTTAAAAACTAAATTACTAGACTGACACACCTATTTTCCTGAGATTCTAATCACTTGCCAATTTTATCCAGCAGGGTAGGGTTAGAAAAAAAAGCAAGGCTCTTGTTAAAACTGGCAGCTACAGAAACTGCAGGTGGGTCAGCTGACAACAGAGAAAGACAGCTGCCAGATCAGAGTAGACCTTATAGTTCCTCAAAGCCTTTTTAGGAATTGTATCACTAGCCAATAGGGTTTTACATGCAGCTTTATAGACATCTTCTAAGGCTGGTAACAGAGGAGGAACAGCTAAACATTTGGAATCTCAACCTCAATAAGATCATAAACTCTGCCAATCTCTGGTGTATCTCCAGATTGCTTCTAATCAAATACATTTCTAAACCTAGATAGCATCTGTGGAAAGGTGAATACCTACACAGGTTTTTGAACCTAATCACCTTCCGAATAATCAAACAGGATGGATTCAAGAGTGTTCACTACTCTCTGCATCACAGCCCCCATCAAAATCTGCATCATTCAACTGATTTCTAAAGAAAACAGCCACACAGTCATTCTGAATAGAAAGACAGTATCCAAGATTAGCTGACTATTAAACACTATTAGCTAAGGACACCACATCAGCCCTACAGATAGCAATAATCTGTTTGTTTGTCATGTGGTAAAGTCTCTGTTTCATTTTATTATAAACTACACTAGAGGACAAAATATCTAGGAAAGTTTATATCTGGCAAGGGGTCTCTCACCCCCAGAGCTCCACTGCACCTAAAAGGTTTGGTTCTCTTGTATCTGAACTAGGTACCAAAACAGCCCTGGAGGATGTGTCAGACCTCCATACCATAGAGAGCTGCATGCTCACACCAGAGGGTGGACACAGAAAAAGGTAAGGTCTGCAGTCTGGCTTAAGGCAACAACAGATTCTGAAACCGTACACTGAGATGTGTTTCTTTTGATTTTTCTTTTTAGGTAGAACTGGAACTTATGAGAGGAGGTGCAGCCATATCAGCATCCATCAAGTCATAGGAAAAAACACCAGCCAGACTAAATCACTGACATTATTAAAGGCTGATTAAGGGCAGAAAAAATACAGACTATAAACTATGCCCCCCCACACAGGAAATAGGGATAAACTCCATAAAATATAACAAAAACAATTTAAATTGTGCTGTCTTGTTCTACAATCGGCAAAATGTAGTAATCCGTGTACACAGTCACAGTACCAAGTAAAACTCGCTTGTCCAAATAGTGGCAAAAATCAAAAATACGCCCTCAAGTCAAATAGAAATCTATTAAAACAGCATAAAATAAGCACTGAGTTAGAGATTCCCTTGTCAGAAATGAAAAACATCTCCACAGAAAATGCAAATAAAATAAATTACGGCAAAAACTGAGATTTCACGATAAAAACAGCTGTAGTAGTGTTCAGCCAGTAGTAAATATATAACTGAAGAAAAAGTGAGAAAAATGCAATGTCTTCTTGTCAAAACTTCCAAATGAAACAACAGCAGAAGCAAGAATCCTGCTGTTTAAATGACACCACAGACATCAGTTTCCCAGTACAAGTTATAGAACACTTTAGAAATTACAAATAACTGCTTAAAAGTAGCTTTAAGCATGCAAACAACCCCAGTTGTAAGTTAGAATTTCCAGAGAAATTAACAGCAGTAATAAATAGCAAGAACATTCAAATAAAAAAGTTAACACATATAAATATAGATACATATATTTATATGTATATAATTATATGTTAACACATATGATTACATACATATGATTCCATTCATGTATTATCAAATTTATTTAATGCTGAAGACAACACAGACAAAAATAACAGCTAGCATACACAAGACTGAATTAAAAAAATCAAATATGTGAAAGACTGAAAAAAGGAAAACAGATTCCTTCCCCCTCTTTACTCTAACCCCCCGCACACACGTATAACACTAGCCTCCAATTTATCTGAACAGTAGCAGTCTTATGGGAAGGGTTCATCTGTAAGGTACTGTGTGGAGTTAGGTTTGGGGCAGGGGCACGGTTAGAATTAGCACAGATTCACCTGCTGCATCTCCTCTGTAATATGTAATAACCTTAACTTGCCCCTGCCCCAATCCTAATCCCATACCATACCTTACAAAAAACCCTTCACCTAACACTGTCACTACATAAGACAAACTAATACACACAAATCCACATCAACAGACACACTGCAAACATAAAATCTAACAACCCCTTACCTATCCTCAACCCTAACTCAAAAATAAACACACACTTACATAAACACAACACCTATACCCTCACCTAACCCTTACCCTAAGCCCCCAAACACACAGATACACACACTAACCCCCCATCCAATCCTAACTCAACTGTTTCTAAGAAAAGGCAGTTTGAGATAGCAGATGTAATCTCAATCAAGCCTAGTGTTTATCGAACAAAGCAACATATGACAAATTGCAGGGGAAACATACATATATTATTTTATATAAAACAGAAATAAATCAACAGTATGTAACAATTAAGAGGAAGGGAAGTTCCCAAAGGGATCTTATCTGAGTCTGTAAGCTCCATTGTAGGGCTTTTTCAAGTGTAAAAACAATACCACTATCAGTTAGCCATCTTTAAATGTCTCAGTTTGGTTAAGATGGCTAACTGATAGTGGTATTGTTTTTACACTTGAAAAAGCCCTACAACTGAGTTAGGGTGAAAGCACTTGTGGAATTTACTCAAGAAATACTTTTTGGACATTCACCTTGTATGCTGATATGACCGTTTTTCTTGGAGTTTTGGTTTTACGGTCTGTTTCCACTTATTTTACTCTGAGTCTGTAAGTTGTAAACTACCAATACAGGCTGCTGAGGAGTTTAAATTGTGAGCGTTCTATAACTGGCAGTAAAAGACTGAATAACTGCAAAACTGACATTTTGTGACAGGAGTTAAGCTTCCCCTGATGGGAGGGGTAGGGCATAGCCAATCCCCTAACATAGAGAGTCGGAGGAGTGGATTCTGAGTTCTGGAAAGCTGCCAACATGAATTTGTGCAGCTACAAAACCCATATGCCACCGAGGCAGTGTGAATGATGAACATAGGGATAGACGAGTACTAAATAAAAGCAGCTGTTAAAAAGGGATAATTCGCGGAGTGTAGAAGACATTGCATTATACTATAAGAATCAATCAAAGGAGGTTAGAAAAAATTGGGAAGAGACTGGAAAGGCAGGACACATGTAAGCTTTCCAAGTATCAACAAAGTGCAAAAGTTTTATCATTTTTTTTAAGTGTTTGCTTAGGTATTTTTATACCGAAAGTAGGCTTCAGAGAAGTATGTCTCAGGTAGAAAGTAAATACTGGAGGTGTAATGGGAAACAGAAAGGTAACTGGGTATATTCTTTTTAGGAATGTAATGAATTGACAAATATTTCATACTCCTTAGTGAGCACTTTGTCAGAAATGTGGGGAGATAAAATTATTGTAACTAAGGAAATGATTCTTTTCAGCTACGAAATAGTATCTGAATTGCCTAAACATAGCAAGATCTTACGAAGTTTAATACTACTAACTTCCAAACATTGTCAAGCAATTACTTCTTCTTCTTCTTTTGGCTTTTCTCGGTTAGGGGTCGCCACAGCAGAACTCTGGTCCGCTAATGATTGGCAGCAGATTTTTACGGTGTCGAGGTGCCAGCTTGACGCCCAATCTTCAACGAAGGCATGCCCATTCTATGCATGTCTTTCGAACGCCACTCGACAGCGGGGAGGACATGCAGACTACACACAGAAGGCGCTCCAGCCGAGAATCGAACGGAATGACCTCTTGTGAGGCTTAATAACGCTTACTGCACTACCGTGGCTTCCAAACAAGCAATTACTACAAAATGGATTTCCAAACAAGCAATTACTACAAAATGGAAATCAAAATATGAACCAGTTGTAATTAAAGTACTGAATATTGTAAATGAGATAAAAAGTGGAAATGGGATCTTTAGAAAAGGAAAGAAGCAAATTACAAAGAAATAAATCAATTTGTGGAAAAATACTGCATAATAATGGTCACCAGGAGGAGGAGTGAGGTTCAAGGGACTGTGGGAATTATACAATTTATGTACTGCTGGAGTGAAGGACAACTATTAAAAAGAAAAATATATAAGCAGTCTGAATGAAAATAACGAGGAAAATGCTACTATGGTATGTTTTCTATTTATTTATGTGTATTTATGCCATTGTTTAAAATGAGATTAAATAAAGATTACAATAAAAAAAAAAAAAAAAGATCCTGAAGGTTGTGTCTCAAGGATAATCAAGAGAGTCTGTTGTAAGCTTATGGTTTGGAAGTCAAGGAATAAAAGGAGGTTCCTTCTTCAAGGCAGTCTGGTAAGGCTGTAAGCAAGGCAAAACTGCGATGATCCTCATGACATCAATATTGAAAGTATGATTATCACTGAATGCATACTAAGTTATAAACTGTGGTATCCTGGAGAATTTCCCTTACCCATGTAACAATCATCTCAGAGTACATAGATATAAATAGTAAAGGTGTTGGGGAGCAGTAAGTCAACCTATACAACTTTTTGATGCCTCTGAGTCTGAAGTCAAAAGGATTAGACTTCAGTTTCTTACACATCTGACAATAGCTGGTTGGACTACCACTGGAGGTCTTTCAAAAGGGATGTTTTTAATGGAATAACATGTTACAAACACTTGATATGAAAGGTATGGCTACTTATAACACTAGACTTACGGGAAAAGCTGTGGCTGCAGTCCTAGTAGGTACTTACTAAATCTGATTAGTTATCAAAATTAATGGCAGCTGCTCAGCCTCTGCCAACTATTCAACAATACCTAGCTTCTGTCTTCCTCTTCAGTTCTTTCCTGATGTGAAAAAGCTGAAAAATGAAGAGAGACCAATACTGCCTTTTACCCTTTATTCAGCACCTTCTGCTAGATTTTTTTCTGAAACAAGTGATTGGGAACTGTTCACAGATATCTTCCCTAAAGATTTTGTATATATTTTTTTATTTTTGCTGCTTTCTGTCAAAAATTTATTCTATCAAGTAGAAAAGTACTCAAGTTTGAAGAACCATGAAGAACTGAAGAGGCACCCATGGCAGACCATCTTCCACCTCTAGCTTTTCCAAATAATCTTACTACTGGTCGGGCCCAACCCCTTACAAATCTTAAAAGAAAGCTCCAGACAGTTTCAATTCGGTAAGTCTTCCAGTAACAAAGAAGGCATAACCAAACTGAAAATGACAGACCCTAATGAAGACACTAAGGTAAAAAGGTAAGGTTAGTATGGGCCCAACTTTGATTATGGAACCCACCACCACAGCAGGTGACCCTCTCCAATTTCTAGTGCAACCAGCCTTTTCACCAACTATGGTTCTGCCAGTCCAAACATTATTGCCTTCTTCTAGAGGTTTGTGTTTCTCTAGCTCTTTAGGAAATGAAATGTCTCTTGTAGCAGCTGTCACTGGCAACATCAGGCTAACAAAAACCAAGGCAGGCTGCATTGGTGACGGGGCTGGTAAACCAACACTTGTGGACTGGTGTTCAAGTCTGACACAGGTCACTCAATCATGGAGTTTTCAGAGCAGAAGTCCCAGCTTTAGTTTTAACACATTTCATTCATTTCAAAGTGTGTGTGTGTGTTCTCTGTATCACCACAACTGGATGTGAGTTTGTTGCCATGAAAGAGTCACTGGTATTAAGACTAGAACAATGGGACTAATGGTTGATGGAGTGGAATAAGGTCTCAGTAAAAAAAGCAATAATACAAACTTTCTATCTTACCTTAAGGTCTGGAGGCAGTTTATTGGAAGTATAAACACTCAGTTTAATTTGTGGCACATTCACTTTCAGATTTTCAAAGTACAAACGTCTCTGAGGCCCGCACTGCTCAGTGCTCTTTTCATGGATAATTTCATCAAGCTTTTCAATCTCTACAGGAAAGGGAGAAAAATACATAAACACAGATGACTTATAGAAAATGGAGGGAGAGAAAGAGATGCAGAGTGATTATGTCAAAACAGTAAGAATATGTCAGAATAGTAAGAAAATTAAATACTGAATGTGAAGTCATTCATGGCTGCATTTTTTGAATTACCAAAGTCTGAAAATGAACAAGTGTATGAAGTCAGCAAGTATACTAGCAAAAACGGTAAACTCAGAAATATCATTAATGATATTTACAGTTACTGTAATAGATTCTTACAGTTGAGTGATCAGTCATATCTTAATTCGTATCACTATACTGGGAAATTAGTCTGAAAGGATGTTTTTCATTATCAGTGTAGTTTGTAGACATAACAGATAAAGGAGCATTCACTGCAAGGCTGACAACAAACTAGAATGACTTCTGATACCCTAAGTTCAGCACATTCTGAATACACCCAAGCTCACATATTCCTGAAAGTGTGATCCTTCTGCCATGACATGTCACATATTACTCTCAAAAGGATTACCCACCCATTTTTCCTGTGTTCCCATTTTGATTCTCCTCACTACACACAAACATAACCTAAAAGACAAAAACACAAGAACATAAGAACATAAAACTATAAACTTGCCTGGATGGCAGTTATATCCACACACAGTCAGCTCTGGTGGCAGAGGGGGATAAAGCTGTGACTACAGTTTGAGTGACCCAAGTTCAATTAGCAGCTCAGGAGCTTGATGGGGGTGGGGGTGGGGCAAAAGTACAGTTGTGTACACTTGCCATAAATGTACATGTTCGAGTGTATTCACTGTTGCAGTCATTACATTTGGGTAATCTGCTGGCAGGTTGCCCTCAGTCGGCCTGAATTCCAAAGTCTTGTGTCTGTATCGGTTGCTGTCTTCTCTTCCATGACGTCAGGGGGTATAAAACATCCAGCCGATGCCATTTTCTTTAGGTTTTCTTGCCCCCGATGTCAGGTGCCCCCAAAAAGGTAGCAATATTTTAAATATATATATATATATATATATATGCATCAATATAAACTTTACCTTCATCTACAAGCAAATACACCACATAGGTTGTAGAAGATAGAGAAGGCAAGATAAACTTTAGAATGACAGGGGGGTGGCGGGAGGGTAACCTGGACTGCAACAGTGAATAAACTCAAACATCTACATTTATGGTAAGTGTACACAACTGTACTATGTTCTTCGTGTTTCACTGCTGCAGTCATTACATTTGAGTAGAATTCCAAAGCTATGGTTGGGAGGCTGGAGCTAAACAGCATTAGGTGCGGCTATAAGGCCCTGCAGCACTGCAGTGGCAAAGCCTGCCCTGGACTTAGAGTAGAGAGGCAAATGGTAATGGTTTGTAAAGATGTGAACAGAACTCCAAGTAGCAGCCTCCAGAATGTCTTTGGTTGGTACTCCTCTGAGAAAGGCTGCTGAAGTAGCTGCAACTCTGGTGGAATGAGACCTAATGCCCTTGGGCACAGGTTTACCATGGTGTAAGCAGCAGAAACGGATGCAGTGGCTTATCCACTTTGAAATTGTCTGCTTTGAAATAGCCTTTCCTTCTGATCCTGCAGCATATGACACTAGTAATTGCTCAGTTTTTCTTAGTGCTTTATCCTGCTCAAGTAGAATCTTGGCTGTGTGTGTACGTCCAAGGAATGCAGAATTCTCTCCCATTTGTTCTAGGGATTTGGATAAAATGTTGGCAGATGAATTGTTTGGTTATACTGGAAACCACCTTAGGCATAAAAGTAGGATTTGTCCTCAGAGACACCCTGTCTGGGTAAACTATGATGAAAGGCTCTACAGCCATGAGGGCCTGTAGCTCTGAAACTCTTCTTGCTGAAGTAATTGCTAGTAGCAGAGCTGTCTTCCATGATAAGAAAGTACAGTTTTGTACCTACCATAAATGTAGATGTCCGATAGATATGCAACTGCAGTCATAACATATGGGTTGTCCTGCCTCAGGCAGTCCTCGGTCGGCCAATTCCAAAGTCTGGGTCCGGGGCTGGTGTCGCCTCCTCCGGCCACAACGGCTGGAGTATAAAGGCATCGGCCAACACCATCTTCTTCAGTGTTTCTTGCCCCAGATGCCAGGTGCTCTCCTAGGAAGGCTAAATTTGGTGAATGGATAAACAATTCCAGTCATGCACAACAGTAATAAACAGATACACCATAGGAGATACCCTCAGCTAAAAGGAACAGGGGGAATGGACCCAAATGAAGGAAAAGAGGAAAGGCAGGAGGGAAAATCCGACTGCAGTTGCATATCTATCGGACATCTACATTTATGGTAGGTACAAAACTGTACTATGTCCTTCAAGAATGCAACTACAGTCATAACATATGGGTTGAATACCATAGCCAAGCTGGGGGTGGATGGAGCTAAGAAAAAGATGGTGTAGCTAAAATGCCCTGCAGGACTGCAAGCAAAGCCTGCTGGATCTGGAGTATAAAGGCAGGTTGTAGTGTTTGGTAAATGCATGCACGGAGCTCCATGTAGCAGCCTCTAGAATGTCCTTTGTAGCCACTCCTCTTAGGAAAGCTGTGGATGTGGCTATAGCTCTGGTGGAATGTGGCCTAATATAGGCTGGCACACTTTTTCCATGGTAAGAATAGCAGAATCTGATGCAGTGTCCAATCCATTTTGAAATTGTTTGCTTGGAGATTGCTTTTCCTTGTATTTCAGCAGCATAGGCTACAAACAGCTGGTCAGACTTTCTAGTGGCCTTAGTTCTGTCCAAGTAGTAGCGTAGTTGTCTGTGTATGTCCAAGGTATGCAGCAGTCTTTCCCCTCTATTTTGAGGATTGGGGAAGAAAGTAGGAAGGTGAATAGCTTGATTTAGAGACACCCTGGAAATCACCTTTGGCATGAAAGAAGGATTTGTTCTTAGAGAGACTCTGTCCTGATGGAAAATGAGGAAAGGAGGTACTGCCATGAGTGCCTGTATCTCCGAGACTCTTCTTGCTGATGTGACTGCCAATAGAAAAACCGTTTTCCATGATAGAAATTGCATCTCCGAGGTTGCTGCTGGCTCAAAGGGAGGCAGAGATAATTTTTTTTTTCCAGTACAAAATTGAGGTCCCATGCAGGTACTGGTTGTTTTCTGGGAGGCTTGATATTCTTTGTGCCTCTCAGGAACTGTCTTAGCAGAGGATGTGAGAACACTGGTGGATCACAATTGTATCTTGCTGAGATTGCTGAGGCATGAATCTTTATGGAAGAATATGAGAGTCCAGAATGAAACATTTCTGCCAAGTATTCCAATATCTGAGGTATACTCAGTACTGTTGTATCCTGACCCCTGTTGGCAGCCCAGATGCTGAATCTCTTCCACTTGGCTGAATAGGCTTTTCTGGTGGATGGTCTGCGTGCTTCCAATAAGATGTCCTGAACTGCCTTGGAAAGATTGGAAGCGGAAGGAGTTAAAGTAACCTCCAGGCTGTCAGATGTAATGTTTTCAGGTTTTGGTGAACAGTCCTGTAGTTGTGTTGTGTCAGGGGCCATAGGAGCAGAGGCCACGGTTTGGTCCGAGGTATGCTCAACAGCAATGGGTACCAGTGTTGCTTTGGCCAGTCTGGAGCTATCAAAATGCCTGTTGGTTGTTCTGCTTTGATCTTCAGGATCACCTTGGTCAACAGTGGCAGAGGAGGAAATGCATAAATTTTTAGGGAATTCCAGCTGAAGGAGAGAGCATCCGTAGTCCAGGCTAGTGCATGGTGAGTCCTGGTACAGAACTTTTCCAGGTGATGATTCATGTGAGACGCAAATAGATCTATGTCCGTTCTTCCCCATGCCTTTGTTATTTGTGAGAAAATGTGGGGATGCAGCATCCATTCGTGCGGATCCAAGAAATTTCTGCTCAGCTTGTCCGCCAGTACATTGTCCTTGCCTGGCACAAACTGGGATTGCAGGTGTATCTTCAGACTCAGTGCTTTTTCCCAGAGAATCATTGTTAGTCTGCAGAGGGGGTATGAATGAGTCCCTCCCTGCTTGTTTATATACCACATGACAGTGGTGTTGTCTGTCCTTATTAGTAAATGTCCTTGCTGCAGTGATTTTTCAAAACTCTCGATTGCATGTATCACTTCCAGCATCTCTTTTTGGTTTATGTGCAGATGTCTTTCCTTTGGTGGCCATTGACCTTGAACGCATCTGCCCTCCATGTGCAACCCCCATCCATGATCTGAGGCGTCTGTTGTAATTATTTGACCTGCTTGAGGTCTGTTGAAAGACATGCCTGTGTTTGATTGACTTGCTTGAGCCCACCACAAGAATTCCTTTTGCAGACATGGAATAAGTGGGATTACGTCCTCTAGGCTTTGGCTGTGTTGGGACCATAAGCTTTTCAAATACCATTGCAGCTTTCTCATATGAAGTCTTGCCAAAAGTATCAGAAGAATGCATGATGCCATGAACCCCAGGGCCTGCAGGAGTTTCCTTGCAGTCAGCTGGGAGAGCTGTGCTAGGCCTTTGAAGTACTCTGGTAACTGCTGTTGTTTTTCCTCTGTGAGGTAGGCCATTTGTGTTTGTGTGTCCAGTTTGGCTCCTAGGAAAATAATCTGTTGGGATGGCAGTAGCCTTGATTTCTGAATGTTGACTGTGTATCCCAAGGCCTGTAGTAATTGCATGACATAGTCCAAATTTTTTATTAAGGTTTGTCTGTTGTCTGCTTGTATGAGGCAGTCGTCCAGGTAGGGGTATATTTGAATTCCCTGGAGTCTGCAGTGTGCCACTACTGATGCCAGGCATTTCGTGAACACTCTGGGCGCAGTAGATAAGCCAAACGGCAATGCTGAGAATTGATAGTGCTCTGTCCCTGCAAGAAATCTGAGGTATCTTCTGCAGCTTTGTCTGATTGGGGCATGCAGGTATGCCTCCTTGAGGTCCAGAGTGACCAGCCAAGACCCCTTACCCAGCATGGGAAGAAGTTGCTGTAATGTCAGCATTTTGAACTTTGGCACAGTGAGAAAGGTATTTAGAGTAGACAAGTCCAGTATAGGCCTCCATTTGTTTTCCTTTCTTGGAACAAGGAACAGTCTTGAATAGAATCCCTGGCCTTGTTCCTGGGGAGGTACATTTTCTATTGCTTTTATACTTAGCAGCTTTGAAACTTGAAAGAGTGCCTCTGCCCTTTGATGGTGTGGCAGGTTTGGCATGCCTTGTCTTGTAGGTAAAGTATGGAAGTGGAATCTGTAACCCTTGTCTATTAAATCCAGAATCCAACTGTCCTTGGTTAAGATATGCCAGTTTTTTGAGAATAAGGATAATTTTCCGCCCAAGGGTGCTTCTCTCTGAGCCCTTGTAGGCGGTATGAAAGTCAAGTCATTGTGATTGTCCTTGTGGTGCAGCTGGACTGGCTGCAACACTTCTTTGATTTGTAGGTTGCCATTGCCCCTGTAGGAGCCTCGGTACTGGCCTCGCCACCTGTTCTTTCCCCTTTGAAACTTGTCCGAGTCTGGGAAGGACCAATTCTTTGAAGGCCAGTTTCTACTGAATCTGGATGGCTGAACCTGGAGGAAATCCTTGACTATCTGTACTGACTTAGCTTTTTCCTCAATGGACTTCAACACATCTTGTGCATTAGCGCCAAAAAGCTTCTGTTTTTCCAGAGGTGCATCAAGTAACTTTACTTTGACATGGTCTGGCAGTGGCTGATCTTTTAACCAAGCATGTCTAAGTATCACAGCCCCAGTCATAGCTGCCCTACATGAAGCTTCCAATGCATCATAACCACACTGAAGAAAATGATTGTTAACCTGCTGAGTGTTATGTATGTGATCCTGCAATGCCTTTCTGTCAATAGGCTCAGGAGAGGCTAACTTTTCTGTAAATCATCCAGTAAAAATCCTGGTACTGAAACATATGAAAAAGGCAGTTAAGAGACCTCATGGCTAGGGTGGTAGAGGTATAAACTTTTTTACCCCATCTCTCCACAGACCTGGCTTCCCTATCCGCTGGCAAAGGATTCTTGGCAGTAGAGGTAGCCACTCCCTTGGGACCCTGTGAAATAGTTTCTAAATCCACGGTGTGGGCCTTAAAGAGATGTTTGTGAGTGTCAGGGACTCTGTAATATCTGTCTGGCTTGACAGGAGCAGGGGGGAGAGTCAGGGTTAGCACTGGAATCAGAGAAAACATCATCCAAAACATCCATCACAGGAGGAATAGCTAAAGGTCTGTGCGCTGGGAAAGCTTTAGGAAGTTACGGAGCCTTTTCCTGGAATCAGAGAATTCCTGACCCTGCCATTGGAAATGTTCCCTCATTCAGTGCAGGACTTCACCAAAAGAGAAATCCTCTGGAGGAGAGGCAGAGGGAATTGATTCCTCAGCATCAGAGTCCTCATAGGCCTGGAAGGATTCTTCTTGAATATCTGAATGCTCAGAATCCCCAGAGGCCTCATCTGAAGAGAGGTTTTCAGTCTGCTCAGTTCTAGGCCTTTTCTCTGCAGGAGGCTGAGAACCTCTGTCTGGGTGAGGCTGAGACCCCCTGATAAGGGAAATAAGGTCTGCAGCAAGAGACATAATCTGTTTATCAGAAGAGGGGGCCTGGACAGCAAGTTTAGGATGGGCCTTGGCCTGGCTGGCGGCCTTAGCACGTGCAAAGGCCTTGATGGACATAGATACAGGAGGCCTAGCAGCCCCACGTGCAGGAGTGACCTTGTCCACCGGAATGGTGTCGGGTAAATCAAGAACTTCGGTATCCGGAGGAAAGTCAACAACCGGCACCAGAGAGGTCTCCGGATCGAAGGACTAGTTAACGCTGTGTCGTCGGCCTGGAGCGGCTGAATTATCGCTTCCGCAGGGACCAAAGCACTAGCGGAGGGTCTAGGAGTAGTATCGGTAGAGGACGCGGGCCGAGGATGCCGGTCCCGGTCCTTCCGTTTTTTGGAAGATTGAGCTGTCGGTTGATCCGACGGCATGATATACGCGAAGGATTCGCCAAAAAAGTCTTCAGCAAATTCTGCCCGGCGCCTGAGAGTGCGCTTATTAAAGCAAGCACAGGCCAAGACGTCGTGGTCTGGGCCCAGGCAAGGAAGACAGTAAGAATGGAAGTCCTTATGAGGTATTTGTTTACCACAAGACAAACAATTATTAACTTTCTCAATTTGTTCTGACATCGGCTGAGGCAAGAAAAAATGTTCCCCAACAGGGTACTTAGCTTTTAGATGACTTCGGTATTGAAAACACAGGAGCTGACCGACCGGCACTTGCGAACTGCTTCTGCTTTGGGCACCGCGCGGCAAGAAAGACTGAAGAAGATGGCGTTGGCCGATGCCTTTATACTCCAGCCGTTGTGACGTCGGAGAGGAGGCGACACCAGCCGACGCCAGACCCAGACTTTGGAATTCGGCCGACCGAGGGCTGCCTGAGGCAGGACAACCCGTATGTTATGACTGCAGTTGCATTCTTGAAGGACATCTTTAGATCAGCGGTAGCAGCTGGTTCAAATGGAGGCAGGGTGAGCTTTTCCAACACATAATTGAGGTCCCATGCAGGTAATGATGATCTTCTAGGAGGCCTTAAATTTTGGGCTCCTCTAAGACACTGGTTTAGTAAAGGATGAGAAAAGATTGGTGGCTCTGTATTGTAATGAGCCGAAATGGCAGAGGCATGGATTTTGATCGATGAGAAAGATAGCCCTTTGTCAAGCATCTCAGTTAAGTATTGTAATATCTGAGGAATATGTGGTTCTGCTGTATCAGTTCCTTGTGCTTGATTCCAAGCACAGAATCTCTTCCATTTGTCAGCATAAGATTTTCTAGTACTAGGCCTTCTGGCTTCCAAAATGACATCCATCACAGCTTTACTGAGAGGTGTCGTTTGTATGATTACATGATTAGCCATGCTGCCAGGTTCAGAGTCTGTAGTTGATTGTGCAGGATCTGATTGTTTTGCTGGGACAGTAGTTGTGGTCTTTGAGGCAAGGTCCAAGCTGGGTATTGAGACACGTTCCTTAGGATTGGGTACCAGTATTGGCGGGGCCAGTCCGGGGCAATTAATATCATCTTTGGCTTCTCTTGTCTGACTTTTAGGAGGACCTTGGGTAGAAGAGGCAGAGGAGGAAAGGCATAAACTGATAGGTTTTTACAACTGAAGGAAAGGGCGCCCACTTTCCATGCTTGTCAGTGATAAGTCCTTGTGCAGAATCTTTTCAAATGATAATTTTGAGGAGAGGCAAATAGATCTACGTCTGGGCTCCCCCGTTTGTCTGTTATCATGCTGAAGACTTGTGGATTTAGTTTCCACTCGTGAGGATCCATAAGGTTTCTGCTTAAATTGTTTGCCAGAGTGTTTTGTTTTCCTGGCAGGAAATGAGCTTGAAGATATATTTGGGAGGTCAAAGCTGTGTCCCACAGTGCCATGGCTAATCTGCAAAGGGGGTATGAGTGTGTGCCCCCTTGCTTGTTTATATACCACATGACTGTGGTGTTGTCCGTCTTTATCAGTAGTTGTCCTGGATGAAGTAAGCCCTTGAAGGCTGTTAGGGCATTTTGAACAGCTAGCATCTCTTTCTGGTTGAGATGTAGATGCATTTGTTTTGGTGTCCATAAGCCCTGAATGCATCTTCCTGCCATGTGGGCCCCCCAGGCATAATCTGATGCGTCTGTTGTTAAGGTTTGGCTGGCAAGGAGTAGACTGAAAGGCAGTCCCATGTTTTGGTGACATGCCTTTGCCCACCATAGAAACTCATGTTGCAGGCAGGGAATGAGAGGAATCATTGTTTCCAGACTGTGTGAATGTTGACTCCATAAACTTTTTAGGTACCATTGAAGTTTCTTCATATGCAGTCTTGCATGTGGAATTAGTAAGATGTAGGATGCCACGAAGTCCAGAGCCTGCAAAATTTGCCTTGCAGAAGACTGGGTTTTTGTTGCCATCAGTTTGAAGTAAGTAGTAAGTTGCCTTTGTTTGTCTGGCGTGAGGTAAGCCATCTGGGCAGTTCTATTCAAGCTTGCACTCAGGAATGTTAACTTTTGAGAGGGTACCAGTTGTGATTTCTTTTCATTTATTGTGTACCCTAGGCATGTTAGAAGCCTTTTCACAAACGCCAGGTGTCGAAGAATAGTGTCCTTGTTCTCTGCTTGAATGAGACAGTCATCCAAGTAAGGATATATTTGTATACTTCTTTGTCTGCAAAATGCAATTACTGGTGCCAGGCACTTTGTAAAGGCCCTGGGCGCAGTAGATAAGCCAAAGGGCAGTGCAGAGAATTGGTAATGCATTAAGCCAGCCTTGAATCTGAAGTATCTTCTGCACGACTGTCTTATTGGGACATGCAGGTATGCCTCTTTTAGGTCTAAAGTCACCAGCCAAGCATTCTTGCACAGCATGGGCAGAAGCTGCTGCAAAGTCAGCACTGTGAATTTTGGAATGTCCAGGTATGTATTCAAAATCGATAAATCCAGTATTGGCCGCCAGGCCTTGTCCTTTCTGAGTACCAAGAACAGTCTTGAGTAAAAACCTTGTCCTTTTTCCTGCTCTGGTACTGTCTGAATGGCCCCCATATCCATGAGGGATGTAACCTGTTTCTGTGCCTCTGCCCATTGATTTTTTTTGGCAAATCTGGCCAACCATATGCCATTGGCAAAGTGTGGAAATGGAATCTGTATCCCTGTGATACGATGTTTAGTACCTACTTGTCCTGGGTTATTAACTGCCAATTTTGAGCAAAAAGTGCTAATTTTCCCCCTATGGGTGCTGTCAAAAGATAAGCACTTGATGTAGGCAGAGGGAAGTCATTGGGTTTGCTTTCTGTAGGTTTGTGCTTTATCTCCTCCAGATTTGGAGGTGGATGCACCTCATTGCTTTGACCTGAATGAGTCTTGCGCCTGGTATCTGGAACCTTTAGGGCGTCTGGATTTGCCCCTTTGAGCTCTGTCTGACACAGGAAAGGACCAATTTTTTGTAGGCCAGTGTCTACTGAATCTTGGTGGCTGCACTTGTAAGAAGTCTTTAACAGTTTGCATAGACTTAGCTTTGTCTTCCATTTTCTTTAAAACCTCTTCTGCCTTAATACCAAACAGATAATCATGCTGTAAAGGTGCATCTAGCAATTTAGCTTTAACATGATCAGGCAAATTTTGTTCCTTTAACCAAGCATGCCTCCTAATCACAGAAACAGTAACTGCGGCCCTGCAGGAGGCCTCTAAAGAATCAAAACCACATTGCAAAGAATGCTTTCCAACTTGTTCAGCTGCATGCAATAATTCCTGCAATTCTTTATTTTCTGCACATTCTGAAATCAACATCATTTTCTGTTTCAGCAATCCCATAACATGTCGTTGGTACTTAAGCATATGAAATTGACAGTTTAAGGCCCTGACTGCCAAGGTTGCAGATGTATAAACCTTTTTTTCCCCATCTGTCCAGTGCCCTTGAATCTCTGTCAGAGGTGGTAGGATTTTTTTGCTGTTGAGGCCTTAACTCCCTTTGGACCCTGTGAAATAGTTTCAGGATCAGCAGCAGGGTTTCTAAATAAAACTTTATGTGAGTCAGGAACCCTGTAATATCTGTCAGGCTTACTGGGAGCCGGAGGTAAGGAGTCAGGGATCAAGCTTGACTCCGAAAACACATCATCCACAATGTCTAAAACAGTGGGAATGGCTAAAGGCTTGTGCTGAGGGAGAAGAAGGAAATCCCTGAGCCTCTTTTTTGATTCTGGGAAGTCTTGACTCCCCCAGTGAAAATGATCCCACAAAGTATGCAAGGTTTCTCCAAATGAATAATCCTCAGGAGGAGATGCAGATGGAATAGACTCCTCAGCATAAGAATCCTCATAGGGAGGTATAGATAATTCCTGAGCAGAAGAGGAATCAGAAGAAATAGAAACCTGATCTGAAGATTCATAATCAGTGCCTTGCCTAGGCCTCTTGTCTGGAGGGGGATGGGTACCCCCTGATCAAGGTAATAAGGTCTTCAGCCACTTTGATCATTTGTTTTTTAGGCATAGAGGCCTGTGCACGCGGCTCATGGGTGGGTTTTTTAGTTTTAGAAGTTGCTTTTGTCCTTGGTTTTGCAGCTGTCGTCGGTTTGATGTACAAATGTTGAGGTTTGAATACACCCTCAAAAGCCGGTGCCTGCTCAGCGGCTCCGGACCCATCTGAGGGAGATACATCCGTCAGTCCAATACCTTGAGTATCTTGTGGCACGCCAGACTCCACATGGGTGTCGGTAGAGGCCTGCGACTCGAAGGTAGTGGGTATCAGGGGCTGCGAAGGTGTCTCATTGAGTACCGGCGACTGACTTAGGAGAAGCGTCGTCGTCGGTTTTGGATCTCGACTGTCTTTCTCTGTCCTTTTCTTTGTGTTTTTTATGTACTCTGGTAGTTGGATTGCTATCAGACGACATTTCTGGGTAGTTAAATCTGTTTCTAAAATACTTTGATGCAAAAATATACAGACGCTTAATAGTGCGTTGGTTAAATCTAGCACAAAACCGACAGCCAGGCACATTGTGATCAGGGCCTAGGCAAGGAATACAGTATAAATGGAAATCCTTATGAGGTATTTGCTTCCCACAAGTAATACAATTATTAACTTTTTCTGACATCAGTAAAAAGCAAGAAAAAAGTTTCCCCAACGGGGTACTTAGCTTTAGTGAAGACTTCAGTTCTGAAACTCAAACTCGAATGTTTCAGTAGTCGGCCGACCGGCTCTTGCGAAATGCTTCTGCTTCGGGCACCGCGAGGCAAGAAAGACTAAAGAAAATGGTGTTGGCTGCATGTTTCATACCCCTGACGACCTGACGTCATGGAAGAGAAGACAGCAACCGACGCAGGACCCAAGACTTTGGAATTCAGGCCGACTAAGGGCAACCTGCCAGCAGATTACCCAAATGTAATGACTGCAATAGTGAAACACGAAGAACATCCACAACACATGCTGTCACAATTCCTCTGAGAAGGGTTTGCATTGTGTAGGCTTTCTGGGGCAGGCTTATTTGCCCATAAAAAAACCATCTGATGGTAACTTTCATTAGCAAGTGCAGTATGTACTCTCAGGGGCAAGGCTTTGTGGTTCCCCACACTGATGTGGGTAACTTGCCCCCTTTCAGAGACTAGGGCTAGCATTCAAATATCCTCTTAGCCATAATGCTGATAAGAACATAAGCAACCCTTATTGCTGCCTGAGAGAAGGCCCCTTACGACAACTCTCACTTCTGTTTTTCTGTAGACTAGCCCTACAAAAGAACATACTCTCTCAAGTACAGTTGGGGAAAGTTTGATGGGCAATAGGCGGGGGAGCAAAAAGAAAATTTAAAAAAAATCTATCCACATAGTCAGGTTGGGGAGGCTGCCCAAGCATAAAGGGCAGAAAGAGGATAAAAAACATCCATTGAGGAGTTTTTTTTTTCAAGATATGTTTTTATTTGTAATTACACTTCATATAAACACAAAATCAATGTCATAAAATTTTTACAAAAGATAAAAGTTTAAGCCTATTTCCATTAACAGAACATCCTTCACACAATTTCCTACTATGAATATTAGTTTAACTACCCTTCCTCTCTCTCATTAGAGTTATTAAATTAATAATGTATTTTCCTTTTTTGCTTCTTCTGCTTGTTCAGAATTTTAATCCTAGTACATCTTTGTTTTACAAGTCACAGTTCCTTAACCCCTCTACCCCTTCACCTCTTACTTTCCTGAAGACCATTTACTATTCCTTTTCCTTAATGTCATCTCTATAGCAACCTTTCCTTCCTACTCAATTCTCTATTTTCCTTATCCATCTACAACCCACCTTTGGATTCTTTTCTGCTCTTCCAAAAATTTTCTTACTTTTCATTTTGCCTTTAACTCTTACAGCCTGGGAAGGGGTGCACATCAGTCAACACCTGAAATATATGGATGTACACTTATGAAATGGGATTTATAAAGAAATATGAGAAGCACTGGTCAGTACTACATATATAGAGGGTTAAGGCCCATTCTCTGGGCAATGGTTACCCAGCATGGGCTTTTATGGCAAAAAGCACCATTACCTCATGAGGCACATGTCCTTAGGGGCAACAGGTGCTCCCAGACTGGGCACACTTACACTTACACTTACTTTGATCAGAAAAAAAATATTATAAGCCATACCTCTCATCTTCTTTGCTCAAAAATTCTTGAGCAAAAATAATGGGGGACAAAGACCAAAACTGGGGACAATCTGTAAATATTACTCTTAAGTCACTTAATACATTAATAGAACAACAGGTTTTGAATCAACATGAATTTTCTAAACAGTAAGAATTATGAAACTCTATCGACTGACTGCAATCCTCATTGATTTACCAGAAAACTTTTATAAGAGAGGGCAAATCATCAGGGATATTCTGCAAAATTTTGAACAGTTGGGAGATACGGTGCAAGCTATACTACTACTAGGCATGTGTCATACCAACATCCTGGGGCAAGGAATGAGCTCAAATCATTGGGGACATTCACAAAGCCTTTGACTAATTCCCACAGATAAAGATCAATATTGCAGTACGGATCCCTATGATAAATGTCAGAAATGACTTTTGGTCTTCCTTTTTTGAATTTTGTTAGAAGGTATGGAATCAGAAGAAAAAGTGAAAATATGTACTGAAATTTTATCTGCCACAGGAGGGAAATCAATACACAATTAATTTCCTTCCTTCCTGCCATACTGAACCATGCAGAAAAGATTCAGAACCACATTCCTTCCATCCTGGACATGCCAATTCTGGGGTGCAGCAATCCTCGAAGAGTAGATCTCCTCAATGCTTAGTTTGGATTCCTCTAACATTAGTACTCCTGGATAAAAAACGGCCTTGGTGATGATTCCAAAGCAATGGTCTAACTCACCACCTTGCTTAAGGAAGGTTAATATTATCTAGCATTTACTCAATATGAACAAAGTGGGTAGCCCAGGTATAATAAGTGGTTCCTACCTGTCTTCAATTTCTTTGCTCATATAAGTAATACGATTTGAAATGCCTCGTTTGTGTTCATGTTTTTCATTCTGTTTTTCTGAATGCTGCAGTTTCATGGGATATTCTTCAAAAAGATAACGATGCAATCATTTATAACAAAACAATGTGTCTTAAGTTTTCTTTCTTCAGCAATAGTTGCTGTGAAAACTACATTCTACTTCAGTGAGCTTTCAGCTCAGTGATGTCATTGGCAATAGATAACTAGAGAGGGTAAGATGACAGAATGGGAAGACGCCAAGAATTTATTTGGACTCTAGGTTAGAGATTGCCTTCCCTATCAGGGATTGATGGAGGTTAACAAAGAGAAAGAAATAGGGGGGTCCTAAACCAAAGACCAGCACTGGTAGAGTTTTTACTAAAGTCTAGAACAGAAGCTGCCATTAAAAAAGGAATAATTAATACAGCATATAAAATATTGCATGATAACTATAAGTATAAATTAGAGGAGGTTATGAAGGATTGAGAAGAGAGACTGAATAAGCAATTCACAAAGAAACAATGAGAGGATATATGTATGCCTCCCAAATATGCAACAAAATCTAGAAGATTTAGGATTTTTGCTTGGAAATGTTTACATAGGTATTTTTATACCCCAAGTAGACTCCAGAGAATTTTTCCTCTGGTAGATAGCAAACAATGAAAGTGTGATGGGGAAGAATGAGGTAATTGGGAATACATTCCCTGTGAGTGCAGTGAGTTGGCAGACTTTAACAATTCCCTGTGGGATGCCCTGTCGGAGATGGTGGGTGGGTGGATTAGTGTGACAAGGGAGATGATTTTTCTGAGCTATGACAAAGAATCGTAACTGCCTAGACATGGTAAGGCCTTGCTGTCTCTAATTATGATGGCTGCCAAAAAAGCAATTACTAGAAAATGGAAATCAAAAGCTAAACCAACTATGTTAGAAGTAGTGAATATAGTAACAGAGATAAAACAACTGGAACTGAGATCTTTAGAAAAAGGTAGGAGCAAACTACATAGGACAAAATAGAATTGTGGGAACAATACATACAGGGGAGGAATGAGGTTTAAAAGAAGGTAGAACTTAAATGATTTATGTAATGTTTGACTGAAAATGATTGAGTAGATTAAAAGTGATATATATTGTTTGCAACTGGGAGTGTGTCAGTATAGTTTGTGATGCAAAAAGCTTGCAACTAGGATTGGTTTGGTGTGGTTTGTTTTCATTTATATAAATGTATAATTACTTATGTTGTAAGTGATGGTTTAGTAAAGATGTTTCTTGTTTTAAAAAAGGGGCAGGAACTGCATACTTTATAGGTTCATAGGTTGGTACTAGGCTATCGGCCCTAGGGCCTATGCAAGCCTAGCCATAACAATTCACAATTCCCTGGATATTTCTTCCCACAATATTTACTTCTCTGGGTCCCTGTCTAGCAGGGCGACTGACATGATCCCCAGGGTGAATTTGCTATCTCCCATCCAATCATCAAGGTTCCTTTTGAAGAGGGCCAATTAGGCGCTCTGCTTGACATGTACGGGCAGTCTATTCCAGAGTATGGGGAGTCTCTGGGTCAGTAACCTATCCCTCCAGCATGTTTTGTTCATTGTGATGACAAAGGTTTAGATCCCTGGAGCGTGTGGCTCTGAGGGATTGGGATTTCTTTAAGTGGAGCATGTCTAACAGCTCAGGGTTTGACATGGCCTTGTATGTTAAGCAGAGATCGCCTCTGAGCAGACGATATGTCACATAGTATAGCTGGAGTTTTTTTAGACGGTCAGCATATGGTATCTGCTTTAGGCCTGTGATTCTTTAAGTGAGGTATTTCTGTGGCCTTTCCAGCTGTTGCAGATGTCTTGTGAGGTACATACCAAACTGGGCATTATACTCTATAATGGGTCTAATGAGGGATGAGTACAGTGGGACAGTGACCTCCTTTTTTCTGGATGAAAAGCCCTTAGTGATTAGGTGTGCCACATAGAAGGATTTCCTGACTGTTGTGGCGATGTGGTTATCGAAAGTGAGACCATTGTCCACCTGTGTCCCCAAATCTCTCATCACACTTTCGATGTTTAGCGTCCTGCCACCTATGTGGTAATGCATGGGTACGTTTTTTTTCCAACGGGGATAACTATACATTTCTTGGCATTAAGCTTGAGCCCATGGCTCTGGCACCAGGCATCTGTTTCTGTAAGGCCTTTTTGTAGAATATCCACATCATTTGGGGATTCAATAATGGCTCCCAGTTTGCAGTCATCTGCAAACTTTGTTAGCTAGATCCCCTTAGAGTTGGCCTGTACTTCAGAGAAGTAGATGCCAAACAAGAGTGGTCCCAGGACTGAACCCAGAGGTACTCCACTTGTCACTTGTCTGGAGATGGATTTGGAGTCTGCTACTTTTACAGTCTGGGTTCTGTCAGTAAGCCAGTTGGCAACCCATCGAGTGACGTAGGGATTTATGCCTAGCTTAATAAGTTTATCTATGATTCCAGAGTGGGGGATGGTGTCGTAGGCCTTGGCAAGGTCCAGATAGGCTATGTGGACCACCTTACCCTCGTCCACAGCTCTGGAGACTGATTCAAAGAAGTCAATCAGATTCGGGAGACAAGATCGTCCCTTCACAAACCCAAACTGGGTGGGGTCCAGTGTTTGAAGGTTGCCAATGTCTTTGTTTATAAGTTCCATGATAATGCGTTCCATGCCCTTGCAGATCAGGCTTGTCAGACTGATGGGACGGTAACTCCCGGGATCCAAGGCGGATCCTCCCTTGCGGAGCGGGATAACTGTAGCTGTGCGCCACTCAGTGGGCACGAAGCCTGAGGTGAGGCTATGATTAAACATGACACTTGGGTGAGGTACCAGTTCATTTTGTAGTTCATGTAGTACACAGCCTGGGATGTCATCTGGTCCCATGGATGCTGTATTCTTAGCTTTGGAGAGTGCGGTGTCTACCTGTGTGGCCGTGATTATCAGAATTTCGCAATCTTTTGGCAATGAGATGGGCCCTTTAGGGGGTGAGAGGGGGGTGAAGTTGGCACTAAATCGATCTGCCAGGATATTGGCAATATCCTTGGGATCAGTATATTTAATGCCATTCTGTTGTAGCTCAGAGCAGCTCTGAGCATTGCTATTTAGATTCTTGACATAACTATAGAATGCCTTGTGGTTGTCTTTGGAATCTTTGGCAATTTCATTTTTGTAACTAGCTTTTGAGGATTTTATGAGGGATCTCAGCTTCTTACTGAGGCTGCTGAGGGAGTTTTTTGCATCCTGGGATTTTCCTCTTTTCTGCAACAGTTTCTTCCTTCTGTTGTATAGTTTGTTTATAGCAGGGGACCACCAGATTGGCTTCCTTTTTTTGGAGAGGAGCATCTTGGTTCTATTTGGGATGGCACGATTCATGCACGAGTGCATATGCTTGTACAGTGCCTTAGTGTAGGATTCTGCAGTCGAACTTCCAGATCCCGTCTGAGTGGGTGTTGTGAAGTTTGTCACTTCTGACTTCAGTAGCATGAAGTTGGCTTTGGAGAAGTTTTTTAAGGAGTAAATGTTGCTTAAGTTATATGATATATAGCAATATATGTGAAGCATAACATTTGTTAATTTTAACTTGTTAGTACAGTTTGATTACTTTTCTATAAATGTAAATGTGCATATGTCACAAGTGATAATTCAATAAAGGTGTTTAAAAAATGATGTGACTGGCAACAAAGCATGACAACTACTGGAAACATGAATACTAGGGGAGAGAGAAGTACAAGTACACCAAATATTTACACAAGATGCTTAAACTCTACATGAAATTATACCCGAGGAGCACAATTCAGAAGTCTGAAACAACAACTATGCTACAAAATGGATACAATTTGCACCTTCAGCATGCTATTTTATAACTGTGGTGTGCTGTACCTGATTCTGGCTGTCCATATCCAAAGAAACTGATCAGCTTCATCAGCAGCTTTTCCTCTATATGCACTGTGAATTTCCTGGCAGTAATCATTAAATGCTGTGGAGATTAGAGAGTATTTCACGTCAAATACAACTGAATATACAAAACCAAAATTAAACACGTTGAAAGTACCGCATTACAAGACTAAATCATACAATACTTTCTCTAACAAGTATGAAATTGCCTCTTAATAAGCACTGTTAAAATATACAATTACTGCAACAAAAGGAGCTTACAAATGCTTGGAGCAAACAGCAATGACAAAATGTAGGAGCCTAAAGTTTGATGGACCACTCTATTTTGATACAACACTGTATTTTATTCGCTTAAATTTATCTTACCTTATTTATTGCTGGCCTTCAGAAAGCAGACAAAATATCAGGATACTCCTCCCAGCTCCAGTGGCATAGAAACTAAAGCTCTGATTATGACCCCAACTGACTCAGGTTCAATTAGCAGCTTGGGTGTCAGTTGGACCTGGTGTGTGTGTGTGTTGGGGTTGGACGTGCCTATCCTGGGGGGGGATGGGGGAAAACATGCAGCATCCAATGTTGCATTTCCCTCTAACGGGGTGGTGGTGATCCAATGACAGCCTTGGAACAGGTCTTTGTTCTCTAAGCTGTATATGATGGCAGCAACCTCACTGCAGGTGCATGGGAGCACACATTCGTATAGGGGAGAGTATAACGGCCCAATGTCACATGTCCCACACCCAAGAGAGGGCTTAGGACCTATATTATACTCCCTCATTGCCAGGATGCCATGCATAAATCACCACAACTGCCTGGGTGACAATTCCTCCTGATGGCTCTTTACTTGTACTGGGGATACATAATACAGGGCTCAAAATCTGACTTGGGAGGCAGGAATGGGAGCACAATATACATTTAAAAAAATCAGGCGACACCAGAATTTAACAAAGAAAACTGAAAGATATGGGTGGATAGTGGAGGGGGGAGCAGTGCTTTTCTAAATGTTACATTTTTAATACAGCCTATTATTTTGAGACAGAGTTGGTTGGAGAGTCAGAGCACTAAGTTAAAAGCAATCTTTAAAAACAAAAGATACAGCTTCAGATACAGATTTATATGAACAAAAGAACTGCCAGAACTTCTGTAAGGAAAATATATATATATATATATATATATATATATATATATATAGTATCAATAAGATCAAAGTCCTTGATTCTTGGCACCAAGGGACTAACAGGACTAAAACCTAACAAAACTCCAGCAGCTCTACAACAGAATGGTAGAAACGAATGAGTGCTGATCATACAGTACAGTTAAACACATACAGTGAATGGCAGGCATGTATTACAATGCTAGCCATACTAGCTAATGTAAAAAAAGGCCCCGTGTGGTAGGTGGAACTCTCAGGTACAGTCTTACTGTAACCTTGCTCTCAGGTGTTTTTAAAAATCTTAAACTGCTGTACTCCTGAGAGCATCATTTGCATGTGCACAGCGTGCCTTCACTGGGATTAAGGGATGCATACATTTAAAGCAAATTTAAGAGATAAGTGACTATCATATAAGAAAAAGAAACAAAGAAGTAACTTCGCAGTGTGGAGGGTGTGAATTTCACTCCTTGAATTATGTTATGCACCTAGTTCACTAATAAAAATCTAACTGTAAAATACATACTACAAAATAATCAAATAGAAAAAATAGGCAGTCCACAGCAGAGCTAAAAATGGAATATCCTTTATTGAAGCACACAAACAAGCGATCCTGGTTGAGTACAATGAAAAACACCAAAAGCATTCCTTATTTATATATAATCAGGTTATTTGGAGGAAGGGAGTGGTTACAGAGGATGGTTCTGTTAAGAGCAATAAAAGCATTAAATTAATTTCTTTAACCAAGTCCCCTTTGCCCTTAACACCATTGTGTAAACTGAGACTGTGCTACCTTAGAACTGAAACTAAAAAGCTACAGACAAATTAAAATATATAATATGAGAACAGCTTATTAAGGCTAACCCACTAATCCAAACTTTATTAATTAAGAAACTAACTCACTAACAAAATGACTAATTAACTAACAAAAAGATCTACCACTAGGCATCTATCAGAATAAATATTAATACTTATAAACTGAAACACTTTTAATGAAGATCACTTCCGTACCAAATAAATACTTCATCAGGTTTGTGTGTAAAAAAAGTATCATAATATTAATGAACATGGGTATAAATCTGATTTCTACAGAAGCCTTCAGCAATACAATGTTATTTCCTCTTCTAATCTCCCCAGCTCAGCACAGTTCTGAACTTTCTCTTGCTACCATACTCAGAGGCATTCTTGCATTCAAATGGGAAATATCACATCATGAGACAGTCTACAATGCTACTCATGCTGATAGTCAAGTGCTCAGTAAGCACAACCAGTACAGAAACAAAAACAGAAAAGACACACACACACATATATATATATATATATATATATATATATAGCCCCCCCTTTCCCATTTTTTCCACACGGGGGTCGAGGTATTGTGTTAACTGTCGTCAACTCTCTCGATTCAGTGCCACACTCCTGCCTTCTTCAACACTCATGCCTGGCTGTCGCAGATTTTCTTTCACACAACCCATCCACCTCTTTTCTGGACATCCTCACTTCCTCTTACCTTCTTCCTGTCTGTTCCAAATCTTCCTCACCAGATTGTCTTCTACTTTTCTACACGTGCTCACACCACTGTAATCTGTTCTCTTTGATCTTTTCTGCAATTGGAGCTACTTTGGCTTCTGATCTTATGTCCTCATTTCTTCGTCTGTCCCACAGTGTACATCCTACCACCTTTCTCAGGCACTTCATTTCCATCACTTCTAGCTTCTTCAACTGTTCTGCCTTTGCTGCCCAGGTTTCTGTACCATACAGTAATACTGGTCACACCACTGTCTTGTACACCTTACTTTTCAGCTTCTTTGGCATTCTTCTGTCATAGACTACAACTGATACTCTATGCCAGTTGGCTGCAGCTCCTCTGATCCTAGCTTTGACCTCTTCATTCAGACTACCCTTCTCCTCAACTACCCATCCCAGATACTTGATGCTGTTTACCTGTTTGACTATGTTCCCTTCTATCTCTAGTCTCAGCTTCTTCTGATTTCCCCAATTTGCTGCCATTATCACCGTTTTATCTGTGCTTAGTTTCATCCCATGAGCCTTCAGATTTGCATTCCAGTCTCCTATCCTTTGCTGAAGTTCTAGCTCAGAGTCTGCCTGTACTGCCACATCATCTGCATACAGCAGCTTTGTTGATCCGTCCCCTCGGACCTGTCTGCTAATGTAGTCCATCATCAGTACGAACTGCAGTGGACCACAGAGCTGAACCCTGATGTACACATACTCCCACTGGGAACTCCTCTGTGAGGCCGAACACTGATTGTACTTGAGTCAATGGGACCTTGTACATAGCCTGCACTAATTCTACCAATATTTCTGGGACTTCAAACCACCGCAGTATTGCCCAGATCAGCTTTCGTGGGACCTTGTCATATGCTTTCTCCAAATCTAGGAATGCCCAGTTAGATTCTCTCCCCATCTCTAGCTTCTTCTCAAGTATCTGTTTCAGTACAAACATCTGGTCAGTTGTGCTGCATCCTGATCTGAATCCAAACTGCTAATCTCCCATCTTACATTCTTCCACTTTGCGTATCTGTTTATCAATCACCCTCTTCAGAACTTTCATGCAATATGATAGGGATTTGATGCCTCTGTACTGCCCACAGTTGTGGATGTCCCCTTTGTTCTTGTACCCTGACATGAGTATGCTTATTCTCCAGTCATCTGGGATATGCCTTTCTCTCCACACTGCTATTAGTACCCTCAGGAGCCATTTCTCCCCTATCTCACCCAGCATCTTTACTATATCTGCTGCGACGTCATCTGAGCCTGATGCTTTCCCTGACTTCATCTTCCTTAGTGATGTTCTTACTTCTTCTAGGGTGGGCTCCCTCCTCTTCTCTTATTGTAGGCTATTTCTGGGCAGTACAGCTTTTGTGGGGTTTTCTTCATTCAGAAGTTGCTGGAAATATTCCTTTCATCTGCCTTTGATGTCCTCTGGACTGGTGAGCAGGTTGTTGCTAGCATCCCTTATGAAGGGTGTATGACTATCTTCTTTATCTTTCTGTCTTTGCCTTGCAACCTGATATAGTTTCTTTGTGTCCATTACTCAGTCACTTTCCAGAAGTTGGTAGAGTGCCTCTGATGCCCTATTCTTTGCTATTGCAACTTCTTTCCTAGCTTCTTTGTTAGCCAACCAGTAGTCCTTCCTAGCCTGGTCAGTCTTTTCTATCTCCCATTATTTCCTGCACTTTCTTTCTTTCTTTTGATGACTTTCTGGACTTCTGCATTTCACCACCAGCTTTCCTTATGTACATTATTTCCATACATGGCCCAGCCACATATCTTTTCTGTAGTCCTAACACATCCTGTTTTTAGGTGCTGCCATTCTTCCTCATCTCCACCTATTTCCTCCTCTTCTTGGGGTGCTAGAGCCCTGAGTAATTCCTTGAACTGTTGTACTTTCTCTCCAGTCAACTTCCAGGTCTTTAGCCTGGTCTCTATTGACCTTAGAGCCTTCTCTGACCACTGCTTGCAGCTGATTGTAGCAACTAGTGGTTTATGATGTGGGCCGACTGTTTCACTGGGGATGACTTTGCAATCATGGATTCTACCCCAGTGCCTTTTCCTTACTAGGAGGAAGTCTACCTGAGTTGCATGTTGACTACTCTTGTATGTGATCTTGTGACTGTCTCGCTTTCTGAACCATACGTTGGCTGATATCAAGCCATTTGCCAGACAGAGATCTAGAATAGCTTCTCCTCCTTTATTCCTACTGCTCCACCTATGTGGACCCAGGCAGTCCTCATATCCTGTTCTGTCACGATATGTACATTCAAGTCACCCATTATCAAAACCAATTCATGTTGTCCTGCTTTATCTAGCAGATCCTGCAACTGCTGTCTGAATGTACTAATTTCCTCATGTCAAAGAGGTACTTTGGACTGTATAATGCTATCTGGTTAACAACTTTCACTAAAGCCCTTTGAATCAGGGCTATCTAATTACATGAAGCTTTCAGAGTTCGATGTTTTAGACAACCTGAAGAATTTGCTCCATTAATTCAGGAAATGCAAAAAACTGGAGATCTACAATCTTCTGGGGAATTAATAAGGGTTCTTAGCCGACCATTCTAAAATACTACCACTTCCAGTGAAAGCAGAAAGCGAAAAGTGGGGGTGGCCAGGTGGCAGGAGAGGTCTTGATTCATGACCTGGTTTTTTCATACAAAGGTTTTTGGTTCCCTTTCCTCCTCCCTTTGCCTTTTAACATCAATAAGATGTAACTACTTATTAAATAGTGCTTTTGGTCCTGATACTAAAAACTTGATAAAGCACTATAATATGTGAAAAATGAAAGTTATGGACCTACCATAATAATAGAGCTTTTCATTCCAGTCCATTCAATACAACATGTTGGTCCTCAAACCACATGCCAGATCCAACTCGGCAGTTTTAGTACTCCAGGCTCAAGCCCTTTATGCAATTCCACTCCCATAATGCACCCTTCTCCTTAGATACCTCAGAGCTTGTTTGAGACCTTAGGACCTAGAGTCAATTAATCTGAGTAGCCATGGACCTTAAAAGTTTTTCCAGGGAACTTTCAGATCTTAATAATATGGAATGAAAAAAGTGAATGGGCTGTTGTATTGAACAGACTGGAATGAAAGGAGCTATCACTCCTATTAATTTAGGCTGTCTAATCCAATATGTGGGTCAGAATCTCAAGCTATGGTTACCCTGGGTGATATCATGGCAGCAGATCCTTCAGGATGGTAGCACCAAAGGATGCTCTATCCCTGCTGGCACAGTCCAGCTTATAATGCTTGATAAAGGCATGCATAGAAGACAAAGTGTCAGCCTCTGAAATTTTTCTAATGAAGAGTTTCTGAAGAAGGCTGTAGATGTTGCCATGGCTCTCATGGAATGAGCTTTTGGCTTGATGGAAAGCAGTTTGTTGTGAAAGATATAAACAAATGAGATGCAGACTGACAACCATCTAGAGAGTAAAACCTTAAAGAGTTTCTCACCCATCTTGTGGGCAAACAAAGTGAAAAGTTTATCCTTCCTGAATGAGTCTGATCTGGGAAGACAGACACATAACTGTCTAAGTAAATCCAAGCTATACAGTACATATTCTCCTTTGTTCTCATAATGAGGAAACTTACTGGTAAGAGAATGGGTTGAGAAATATTTGATTCTGAAGCTACTATAGGCACAAAGGAAGGATTTGTCCATAAGGAAACTGTCTTTATGGAAAATTGTGGTCTATATTATTTAAACGAAGATTTCTAACTTCAAATACCATATGGTCGAAGTTAGAAAACTTCGAATTCGTAAAAAAAAAAGACTAAACCCTAAACTAAGGGTTGTAGGCTGGGGGGCAAGCCCCACTGCATCCCCTGTTCTTTAAATATAACAACTCCGAGACCGCACTATAATGTGGTAAAGGAAAGACTTCCCTTTACTGCACTGTAGTGCGATCTCGGAGTTGGTATATTTAAAGAGCGGGGGGTGTATGGGGGCTTGCCCCCCTGCTTTAACATCTTAGGTGACCCCCCCCCCGTATTCAAAGTTTTCTAACTTCGACCATATGGTGTCGGCCATATGGTATTCAAAATTAGAAATCTTCATTTAAATAATATAGACCTGGCAAATTGAGTAAGTAGGGTAGAACGTGGAGTTCTGAAATTCTTCTTGCAGAAGTAATAGCTACTAAAAAGACTGTTTTCCATGAAAGATATGTGAGCTCTGCTGAAGAAGCTGGTTCGAAGGGTGGTTTAATGAGAGCCTCCAGCACAAAATTTAGGTCTCATGGAGGAACTGGATCTCTAACTGGTGACCTCAATAAAAATATGCCATTGAGAAAGGCCTTGAATAGTTTACATGAAGCTAGTGAATGCTTTTAGAAGCCAAATTGAAAACTGGAAATGGCTGCCAGCTTGACCTTGATAATGATAAACATCAACCTGAGTCAAAAAGAGAGGAAAGAAAGCATAAGATGTCTGCAACAGGGGCTGAGAAGGGATCAATGTTTTGTGGACAAGCCTAAGAAATGAACTTTTCCATTTGCTGCAACAGATCTTTCTGGTGGAGGGTTTTTGAGAAGCTGTCTGAATCCTATCCACCTACTTAAGAAGTACATGCTCTTTAGTCAAACTGGAATTGGAGAAGTCAATTGGTTAGTTTCAAACTGTGAAGGTCCAGGTAAGGCTCCCTGGAGGGGAGAGAGACCAGATATAGACAGAGATCCAAGAGCCAAGGAAGTGCTTGCAAATACAGCCTTAGAAGGGAAAACTAAATTTGTTTGAACCAAAGGGGGCTATGAGGATGACTGTTGTCTTGCAGCTGAGAGCTTTCTGCAGAAATCTGGATATCAGGGGAAGAGAAGGAAATGCATAAAGAAGCCCAGGGAGCTATTGTTGAGATACAGCTTCCCTTGGAGGATGTCCCACAGAGGTGATCAAGGTAAAATAACTGCTGCATTTGGTATTGAGAGGGATATCAAACAGTTCGCAGAAAGGAGTGTCCAGGTGACTGAAAATCTTCCTGGCTGTCATCACACTGAGGGGCTATTCGGAAGATGTGAGGAGAACTCTCTGCTGAGCCGGTATGCCAGACAACTGAGAATTCCCAGGATGTGTGTTGTTATCAGAAAAAGTGGTGAAAGGGTATCACCCATTGCCAGACCCTCATAGCCTCCAGAAATAAGGAGAATGATCAAGTTTCATTTGCCTGTTGATGTATCAAACTACAGTCATTTTGTCTATTTGGATGGAGATCACGTCTTGAGGAAGAAAGTCCTGAAGAGCCTGAAACACTAGGAAAACAGCCCTCAACTCAGACATTTATGTGAAGATTGATCTCATGACCCATCCATAGATCTTGAACCATTCTCCATTCGTAATGCCCCCACCTTCACCCAAGAGAAGATGCATCCATAGTTACTGTCACTACTGGTACTGGGGTCTGAAATTTCCTGCCCACTTAAATAAAGGGGAGTATAACCACCACAGAAGAGTGCCCTCTGCATCTAATGATAACTTTGTTGGAAAGAGGATGAAGACTCTGCAACTACTGAGCTTGAAGTTGTCACTGTAATACTGTCATGTGAAATCAGGAGAGTTCTGCCATTAAACCTAAAACTCTGAGAATCAGGGCTGCATAACAGATGTCTGACTGTGGAATGTACAGTCTGAATTCTGTTCTTTGAAAGAGAGACAATTTAGAGACTAGAATCCAGCTGACACCCCAGGAAAACTAAAGTCTGAGAAGGAATTAGACTTGAGTTGGTAATATAAACTGATAAGCTCAGGGATTTGCAAAGACAAAGAAGATAATCCCTGGCTTGTTTGACAGATGCCATTAAGGGGACAGCCAGCTGACCAAGTAAGGAAAGACCTTGTATCCCTGAAGTCATAGGTGAGCTGATACATTGGAAATACATTTGGTGAACACTCCGAGGGCTGTGGTGTGACCAAATGGCAGCCCTGTGGATTGGTAATAACTGGTTCCTATAACAGAAGAGTGAGAAATCTCCTGGACTCCATCATCTTTAGATGGAAGTAAGCTTCCTGAAGATCCACTGAGCACATCCCTTCATTCTCCCTGGGGTAGAGTAGAAATGACTGTAACGAAACCATTCTGAACTGGGTCTTTCTCACAAATGTGTTCAGAAGACTGAGGTCCACAATGGGCCCAAGGTCCTTGGTTTTCTTGGGAACCCCAAAAAATAATGAATAAAATACTGACCTAATCTGGTGAGACTTTCTGGATGACTCTTTTGGCCAGTAGAGAAGAAACCACTCTTAATTCGACACGCTGGGTTGGGTGCAACATCCAGCAATGGGTAATGAGATTGGGGGGGGGGTCCAAAAATGGAATGGAATGGAGTAGACTCTAGATATTATCCCCCTTATCCATTTGTCTCGAGTGATGGCATACCATGAGTCTGGAAAAAGGAAAGACCACTGAATGCATCCAGAGTGGAGCAGCCGGGCAGACCTTCAGGTATTCTCAGGACTCCTATCAGAGAAAGGCCAGCAGTATCCCTGATTCTGCGGACCTCCTCAGCCTCTGGGCCTGTGTCCAATGAACAGGTCACATCTGCCATGTCCAACCCTGTCTGAAGGTGAGTTAATTTGACATTCAGACTTTTTTATTCTTACTATAAGATCATTTGGGGGTCTTGAAGAGGACTCTTGCAGCAGAAAGAGTCTTACCATCTTGCTCTTTCTTTTGCAACTTTTCTTTCAGTGATGGGCCAAACAAGGATGAGCCATCAAAATGAACATTCATAAAGCACGCTTTGAAATTGTACAAAAAGGTGCAGTAAAGCATGATGCCTTATGGCTATGCCTGCTCTGGCTGCCTGGTTGCTCCATCCACCATGTTTAATGCATTAGCTGCATGAAGATTTTCGTCATGGTGAACATGGAAGTCAAGGCAGTCTCAAGTTGCTTCTCTGACTCCATCATAAGTGGGTTCTTCAGAGTAGATAATGCCTGATGAGACAAATCTCTCTGAAACCTATCATCTCAGTGGTGTAATTCAAAGCGTGGAGTGTGAAGGTTTCCAATGCATCCTCCTGCTTCTTGAGTCTGCCCATTGCTCTAGATTCTTTATTAGGGGGATGAACAGAAGTAAAATATTTGGGAAGTTCTCTTTTATTAGCTGCCAACACTATGATGGAGTCTACTGTATGTGATTTGTCCCAGTGTTGTTATTGTTTCAGGTGGCAGACAATTTAATCAGGTTTGCAGGGAACCGCCTCACTGGTGTCGAGTTCCTACCACGACCTCCTGACTGTTAATTCTATTAACTTGTCAGAAAGAGGGACTATACTGGATGTAGACTATGTCATCCCATATGCTTCCAACAATACCTCCACGCCCTGAGAGGGTGGTTCTATGAGACAAGATAGTCTCTGCAGCATTAACTTTAAATTTTCACCAAAACAGGCATCTTCTAGAGGGGACTGGGGAACTCTTTTGTCTGAGTCAGTGTTGGGAGTACAGGACTCTGATTGTGAGTCTAGGTGTTTCATTTTACACATCATAACATCATCTTTCTTGGTAGCTCAAGAGACGTGTCGCCTGAGTCCAGAGAGGATGTTGTCTGCTTCTGAGTGCTAGTCTCGGGCCAAGGAAATGACTCTGACCAGTGGATTTTAAGAAGACAGATAAAAGGGATCAAGAGGTAGAACCATGACTGTCAGAATTTGTGGATTCCATCAGTAAGGAGAAGAAATTATCCTTCCTAAAACCTGGAAGGCCAAGCCAAACTCTGTCAGATCCAAAGAGATCCCACTGACTGATGGATCCAGTCCTTGCACTGGAGGAGCAGATGCCACCATTGAAGTAATTCCTAGACCTGGGAATGTGGCTGGCTCCAATGTGGAAATCGGAACCTAGGAGTCAAAAGCTGATGACCCTGACACTGCTAATGGAGCCAGGGTTAATGGTCTAGCTAATGGGGCCAAAGCTGCCAACCCAAATCCTCGGATCCCAGCCATAAACAATTTAGAGGAAGCTGGCATTGAGTGAGTTGAATAAATTCTTCTGCAGTAGAAGACAAGTGAAAGGTTGAACCCAGGGCCATATGATCTGGCAAGAGAAATGCTTCTAAACTAACTGGAGCCAAACAGTGGACCAATGAAGGGGCAATAACAAAGGGATTTGGCCAGATCCAATCACATTTGGAACTAAGGGTGATAGAATGACTCCCATCCCAATTTGCATCTTGAGAAACTTCATCAACCAATCCAAATCTGCCTCCGAAATTCTCCTATAGGACATGAAGGATCAGACAGTAAAAGCTTTAGAAGATCTGGAAACAGGACGCTCCAGTGTCCCCAAAAGTTTTGTGGAGAGACATGAATACAGATGGGATCCATGAGCTCTGGATCAAGAGGATGAGTGCACAAAGGGGTCCGAGCTCTGTGTTCCTCCAGCCTTGGAAGTTTAGCAGCCAAAGTCAGAGCTGATTAATCGTGAGGCCTCTTTTTTGATCGGATTCTTTGGTTTTCAATGGCTTATCCAAAGCCTTTTTTCAGTTTGTTACTTCTGGATCCAGTAGCAGGAGACCCTTAATTTCTTTCTTTCTCCTGTCTGCCAAGGCTCTGGCTCTAAAAGCAGACCACATATCACAAGTTGCAGACAGGTTAGCAACTACTAAGCATACCACACACAAGTCATGCATATCTTGTGGTGGATAGAGCATTTCTGAAAGCTCATCTGTTTTTCCATAGTAAATAAACCAGGAAAAACAGTTAACCGATAACATTTCAAATATTGAAATGCCAATGTAACCATACTGAAACCCAGCACGCTAAGGGTATAGAAGAGGTAAAGAGCAAATCACAAAATGCATGTTAACAATCGAACCAACAAGGTACTTCTAACTCTGAAAAAAATTCCATGGAAACACAGCACATTTCTTATCAAACACTGAAAGCAATGTCTAACAGACCAGCAATACTATACGGCAGAAAAACTAAAGACTAAGACTAATTTAATTACCAATATATTATCTACGTATTACACAATAAAATAATACATTACAGGGAAAGAAAATGACAAAGGGGTTATTAATATTTCAGAAAGATTATAAAAAACAAGATTAACTGCACTTCAAGGCTAATGACAACACTGCAACGATTATACATAACTTTCTACCACAAAAATCTATTAATAATCTTAGAAATGAAGTGGAGCACTCAAGCTGGTAGTAATCACACTTCGTCATGAGGTTGGCAAACATGATCGGGGGTAGCTAGAGTGAGAAGTAAATTATAGGAGGGGAATTTCTTAAAGAGGCTTGAGGCTGGAGGATTAAAATTGCCAAATTGGATCCAAAATGTGGCTCAAGGATCCAGATGTCAGATTAGATGGACTGAATGAACAGGATTTTTTTTTTGTTTCAACCATATGTTATGTTTTAATAAACCTTCTTACCATGATTTAGGACTCCCTGGTGTGTGTTTCTGGAATTAGCTAAAAAGTCCATCTTTGCCTGAGAAACTGAAGCTTTGTTGTGAAAGCCTCCTGCACTGCCAGGCATTTGAAAGTCCAAAGCCACATCCTTCTTGCCTAAAATGTGGAAACAAATATGAGTTCTGATAATTTTTCTGCATATTTTGTACAAGACACAGAATTAGAAAAAAACTGTTAGCAGTTGTACAGACATCGTCCATGCCTGCCACAGCAAAGAGAGAAAGCATCAGCTGACTCCCCATGCCTAAAACATTCAGCAAAATAGAGGAGAACTCCATTCTCTCATGTGGAGAACAAATTAGTCTCATTGGTGTTCCCAGAGTTGTAAGGATTCTCAGATCTTCAGCTCCAGAAGGTTGGAGCAGCTGATAAGGAAATCCACCACTGGAGTCATTTCCCTCCAAAATGAGAAATGGTGTCAGTTTGAAGTCCTGATTGGTGGTCTAGTGCTAAGCCTATACCACCTCTCTGCACAGGGATAACAGGTATACATCTCACTGTTCGATGACATATCAAACCACTTGCAGCCTATACCACCTCTCTGCACAGGGATAAAAGGTATACATCTCACTGTTCGATGACACAGCAAACCACTTGCAGGGTGTCTAACGCGAGCAGGAGAGGGCCTGGTTTCAATTTCAGAAGGGTCAGAAACACTACGCTTAAGTCTAAATTGCACACATGGAGCACCCCAAACAACCAAGAGAGCTCTACAACCCACTAACAAAGTGTACACTATCAGTACTTACAAGTGGGGTTCACCTGCAAGGGAAGGCTGACTCTCAAAATAATGGGAATGGCCCACCACTACAGACTCCAAAGATAAATATCTGGCAACACAGGTCCTTTGTCAAAGGATCATTGCCAAACATGCACCACATTTCTGCAAAATGGGTATGAACTCGTGTCCCGTTTGTTTGGGTACAACGCCTAACGTTGTTTTCAGGGTTACGAGCTACTACAAGAGTGATGCCTCCATCTAAGGATCACTGTCAGGTATACGCTACCTTGTTTAAGGGGGGGGTACAATCTTGTGCTCAATTACTTATTTAGGCACAACAATGGGCATTGGATTTCACACTGAATTATGAGGAACCTCATTATCAGCTTCCCTTCCAAGGTCTTTTAGGGCCAGGAAGGTGGCACACAATTCCAAGTTGATAACATGGAATCTGCTTTTTTGTGGGACAACTGCCCCTTAACCATGGAGCAACTGAGGTGAGCTCCCTATCCCATCACTGAACCATACGCTGTCAGAAACTTCTCAGGCAAATGGAGAATAGTTGGCACGACTACTGAATCATACACCAATGCACTGTACGAACACATGCATAAATGCATGGAACTAGCCATACCCAACAGAACCAAGATGCTCTCCTCCAAAAAAAGAAAGCCAATCTGGTGGTCCCCAGCCATTAACAAACACTACAAAAGAAGGAAGAAGCTGTTGCAAAAAAAGGTGAAGTCCCAAGACTGGAAAAACTCCCTCATTGGCCTCAACAAAAAGTTGAGATCCCTCATAAAATCATCTAAAGCTAGCTATGAAGGCAGAATTGCAGATGATATTAAAGACAACCACAAGGCCTTTTACAGCTATGTCAAGAATCTCCACGGAAATACCCAGATATGCTCTGAGTTACTGCACAATGGTACCTCCTGTACTGAGCCAACAGCTATTGCTAACATACTGGCCGACAGATTTAGTGCCAACTTTAACCCCCCCCTCCAAAAGGACGAATCACAATACCAGAAGAATGCCAGGCAGCCAGCATTACTGCTGCACAGGTTAAAGCTGCACTGTCCAAGGCCAAAAATACAGCTTCCATTGGACTAAACGATACTCCTGGCTGTGTTTTACATGAATTACAAAGTGAACTGGCACCACACCTGTGTGCCCTGTTCAATCACATCCTCACTTCAGGCTTTGTCCCTTCCGAATTGTGCAGTGTTACAGTCATCCCTCTCCATAAAGGGAGAGTGACTACAGACCCTGGGAACTATCGCCCCATCAGCCTGACGAGTCTGATATGCAAGGCTATGGTGCGCATCATCATTAACCTAATTAATAAGGATACAGGGAATCTCCAAACTCTGGACACAACGCAGTTTGGTTCTGTGAAGGGCAGATCATGGCAGCTCAACCTGGTGAACTTCTTTGAGTCAGTCACCAGAGCTGTGGATAAGGGCAAGGTGGTTCATACAGCCTACCTCAGTCTAGCCAAGGCCTTTGATACCATTCCCCACTCAGGAATTATAGATAGACTCACCAAACTAGGCATCAACTCCTATATCACTAGATGGGTTGCAAATTGGCTCACAGAGAGATCCCACAGTGTGAAAGTAACAGACTCCAAGTCAGTCTTCCAACCAGTCATGAATGGAGTCTCACAAGGATCGGTCCTGGGTCCTCTCCTGTTTGGCACCTACTTCTCAGAAGTCCAGGCCAACACAGGGGGACTCTGGCTGACCAAGTTCGCAGACAATTGCAAGATGGGAGCCATTATTAACTTCCAAAGTGATGCAGACATTCTTCAGAAAGGCTTCACTGACAATGCCAAAAATGTGTCATCCCCTTTGGGAAAAACTCAGTTCCCACAAATTAACACAAGATAAGCAGTCCACTAAACATTGAAGGTGTTATAGAGATCTGGGGACACAGGTTGACAGTAACCTCTCCTTCGACCACCACATTGCCACTGTGGTAAGGAAGTCCTTCTATGTGGCGCATCTCTTTACCAAAGGTTTTGCATCCAGGAAGAAAGAGGTTATCATCTCTCTCTCTACTCTCCTCTCATTAGACCAATCATCAAGTATAATGCCCCATTTGGCATGTACCTCACTAGACATCTGCAACAACTGGAGGCGCCACAAAAGTACCTCACAAAGAGGATCTTAGGCCTCAAACACTCAAAACTCCAGCTTTTCTCGGTCTCATAGTGCCTACTAAGAGGCGATCTCTGCTTGACTTACAAAGCCATGTCTGACCCAGCTCTGTTAGAAATGCTACATCTAAAGAAAACCCAATCCCTCCACACCACATGCTGCAGAGACCTCAACCTCATTACCACAATCAACAGAACATGCTGGAGGGTCAGGTTCATAACTCAGAGACTGCCCATGCTATGGAATAGACTACCCATACATGTCAAGCAGGGCAGCTCACTGACCCTTTTCAACAGAAATCTTGATGAGTGGATGGGAAATAGAAAGTTCACCCCGGGGATCACTCCAGTGGCTCTGCTCGAAAGAGGCACTGGGAACTAACAACGGGCAGGACAAAGCCAGGGCAATTCTATGGCTAGGCTTGTAAAGGCTCTAGGGTCATTAGCCTAATACACACCTATGAAGCTAATTGTGTGGTGGCACTGCCACCTACTGACAACTCACTATCATCTCCAACACCAGCATACCTATGCAAGGAAATGGCTCCATGAACATCATTGTGGCCGTCATGCCTAAAAGGTGCTGAAGGGTCCAAACTGGGATCCTCCATTGCATCCTTGTCCAGACAATGACATTTATGACTTCCTGTCCTATCTATGTAGGTAGGAATGACTGGGAGGTCTAGTTTCATTCTAATAAAGGATCACCTAAGATGGGATCAGACAGGACTTCTTCCACTATAGAAGCAATCTCAAAGACAGCAACCATCACAGTTTATGACCAACTCCCAAAGATGGTAAGCAAAAAAGTATCTTGTGCACTAACTGTTCTCCTTGGTTTTTCTGTTGGTTTCTGACATCAGCTTTCACCCTCTATTCACTGAAGTACCAATTGTGCTTTCTCCTCACACTTATTCCTTCTATCTATCTCCCCCTGCTAGTCTCTGTACATACTCCTGTGCCGATATTTCTCTGACCACGTGTTTCCTCTTCCTGACAGCTCATGGTAAAAATAACATCCTCTATAAACCCTAACCTGTGCAACAGTAAAGGATCTGGGCACAACTTTTGTCCACTTCATGGTGAGGCTGTCCAGACCCTCAGCCTAACCTCCCAGAAAACGTGATTAGCCATTACTACTTATTTTAAAAAGGCATTGCAGCATTTCAGGCAGAACAGAGTCTAGACAAAATAGACTACTCATTTAGTAACACTGTTGTGCTCTATGGAGTCTGAAAAGTAATCTATAACTAATCCAAAGTAGTGTTTTTCATGGATAGAACTATTAACTATTTTTGTCTGCACTGGACTGCTTTGTAACTTGCACACAGCTAGAGAACATCCCTCAACTTCCTTAGCCAACTTGAAGTGCTAGGGAAATCCCTCTTTGGCTCTACTGGTTACACTGGGGTAAAGAATTCCAGGTACTGCCCTCAGTGCTGACTTTACACTGATTCTAAGGATTACTTTTAGAAATACTTAGCTACAGCGACTCTTCATAATTCTCTGATTTTAACACTATCGCTCATTCTGGTACTGCCGCTCTTATTGAAACTCGACTTTCTGGCTCTAAATATTCAAAACTTACCTGTAAGGTTCTCTACAGATTGTTTTTCTTGGCTGCACACCTCTCTATTGTGGGTCAGCCCACTTCATTCCCCTACCATACACCAAGTTCCCACCCACCCCCACCACTCCTACTTTTATACTTTAAGGACTCCATCCACAGTCTTAAAACACCAATAACATAGCCCCTTCCATTAATTGCTTTCCTCCACCCAGTTTCCAGAAAATTTGCCCTTAAAAGTACTATATCTATTATATCTATTGCTTCCTTTCTCTTCTACTGTACTGTTTTATTTCATTACACAATACTTTCTTTCATCACTAATTAACATTAACATTTTTCACTGCCCCTCACAGATAGCAATGTTTCTTTTAACCTGTCTAACCTCCTTATTAATAATTATTGGACATCAAAAACCTCCATCACCTGTTACCCATCTAAACACTGTAACTTTTCAAATATTTTTACCAATTATTACGTTGTACTCAATAACATATAACAATGCTCAGACTCCTCAGGTTCTATGCAAAAAAATATCCCACTACATGCCTGCAAAAGCCAAAAACCAAGACATACACGCTGTACCAGGAGAAACCTGGTTAAACTCAGGACTCTGAAGTAACACCTCCTAATTTCTTCCATATCTAGATTAGACAGATCTCAAAAGAAAGACAGAGGATTAGCCCTGCTATATCCTACCACAAACTTTAACAAAACAACATCCAAATGTCTATAGTCTGCATAATATATAATACAAAATATACTATATATATACCTAACTGTCTATCCTGTCCAAACAATCAAACATGAGACTATCTATCATCCTGATGTAAACATAGACTGGCAAACTGTCCCATCTGACTGACTCATCTCTCATCCTCTATCAACCTATATGTTTCTATGTTTCTCAAACCAAACTAGGTACAATAAAACTTAAGACTTTACTAATCACACCAATCTGGATAGACTGGATCAGCCAATTTTTTTTTTTTTTTCCTCCATTTTCTAATTTCTTTAGTGACCATCTCCCCAAATTTGCCATTACAGCCAACACACACCAACCCAAAAAACACACACTACAATCTGTCCAAAACATAACTAATTTCAGTAAAGACAAATTCAATGATCTACTTAAAACTAAATATGCTGATGCCTTCTGGCTGTGTGTGAAAAAAAAAAAGAGAATAAATACTACTCCATGGCTAACCAAAGCATGCATAAACCTTATGAAACAAAGGGACATAGCCTGGGATGCCTGGAAGCAAAATAAAAGTGAGGTAAATTTCATTTATTTCAGACAACTCCACAAGCATGAGAAAAAGTTATTGAACAAATATAAGCAATCACACTACTCCTACCTTCAACTCAAACATAAAACCAACCCCCAGAAAGTCTGGTCTTCTATATCAACCTTACTTACCCCAGGTACAAAGAACATTCCACAACACCAGATGCCTCTCCATCCCAAGTAGTTGAAGACTTCAACAAGCACTTTATGAAATCTATAGCCGACCTACTGTCAAACACCTCTAACACCAGACCCTTCCCCCACCTTCATTCCCGCCACCAATAATATCTCTTCATTTAGCTCTGATCCTGTCCAAGAGAACAGCCATAAACTCCACAATGATAACTCAACCACTTTCTCATTTCAACCCATACCTACAACTATCATAAGAAGGCTACTGCAAAAACTAAAACCCTGCTCCACCTCAGCAGATAATCGCTCACCCCAACACCTTAAATTATCCACTGACTCCAATGCATCAATCAGTATCCTAATCAATACATCTACATCAGAATAACTAGTTCTGAACATACGGAAAATGCCTCATATCACCCCCATCCACAAAGGAAGAAATTCCACAGAACTTGCCAATTTCCATCCTATATCTATTCAAGCTCCCATTTTCAAAATTCTAGAAAACTGTATCCACCAACAGTTAATGCAATATAAGAAAAGAGATTCTGCTGATAGGGATGACTGCAGTTAGGGATACAGACAATATGCAAGAGGAACCTGGAATTTATTGGAAAAAATTGGAAAAGGAACCAAGGTACTGGGACCTAATAACTAGAAAGGGAAAGGTAATACAATGGGATGATGTCAAGAATTTATTTGCCCTGTAGGTTAGAGACTCCCTTCCCTATCAAGGATTAATATCAGAGTATACGCAAAGAGAAAGTAATAAAGGGGTCTTAAATGAAAGACCAGCACTGGTAGAGTTTTTAATAGAATCTAGAAAAGAAGCTGCCATTAAAAAAAGGGATAATTAGTACAGCATATAAAATATTGCATGATAACTATAAGAATCAGAGGAGCTTAGAAAGGATTGGGAAGAGAGACTACATAAGCAATTCACAAAGACACAATGTGGGATTTATCTATAGTTCCCAAACATGCAACAAAGTTTAGAAGATCTAGGATCTTTGCCTGGAAGTGTTTATATAGGTATTTTTAAACCCAAAGTAGACTCCAAAGAATTTTTCCTCAGGTGGACAGCAAATGTTGGAGGTGCGATGGGGAAAAATTAGGTGGTTGGGAACATATTTTTTGGGAGTGTAATGAGCTGGCGGTCTTTAAAGATTCCCTGCGGACCGCTCTATCAGCGATGCTGGGTGAGCAGATTGGAGTGACCGGGGAGATGATTTTATTGAGCTACGATACAGAATTTCAATTGCCTACACATAGTAAAGCTTTGCTGAATCTAATTACAGTGGCTGCCAAAAAAAGCAATTACTAGAAAATGGAAATCAAAGTCTAAACTGACCTTACTAGAAGCAGTGAATATAGTAACAGAGATAAAACAAATGGAATTGGGATGTTTAGAAAAGGGAAGGAGCAAACTACACAGGAAAAAATGGGAATTGTGAGAACAATATATGCAGAGAAGGAACGAGATTTAAAAGAAGTCAGGATATGAATGAGCTGTATAATGCCTAACTGGCAATGACTGGTTAGATTATAAGCGATGTATAATGCTTGCAACTACAGTTGTTTCAGTGGTGTCTGTGATGCATAACGTTTGCAACTAAAATGGTGCCAATCTTTCTTTTTCATTTATATAAATGTAAGATTGCTTATGTCATATGTGATAACTAAATAAAGGTGTTTTTTTGTTAGGACGGCGTAGTGGTGCAGTGGTTGAGTTGTCACCTGACAGCAAGAGGTTCTACAGTTCAATTCTCGGCTGGGGTGTCTTCTGCTTCTGTGTGGAGTCTGCATGTCCTCCCTGCATTCATGTGGGTTTCCCATTACAAAGACATGCATCTAGAGCACTTTTCCCTGGGGACTCTGCTGAAAATTGGCTTCATTCCAAGTCAAACTTTCCCGTGTAAAATAAAATAAATGAATAATAAAAAAACAGTTAATGCAATACCCCATGCAAAACAATCTACTTACACCAACTCAACATGGTTTTCCCAGACCATACCACATCTACAGCCTTAATATCCTTTATGTGAATAGGGCTACTGAAACAGGAAAATGTGCATCTGCAGTATTTCTTGACCTCTCTAAAGATTTTTACACTGTTTCTTCTCCACTTACTTCTGGACACATTCTCCAACTTTGGCGTTTCCCATTCCATAGTACAGTGGTTTCATAGTTACCTACATGAGTGCAAACAAGCTCCAAAATGGTTAAATGAACTCTCTCTCCCTTTCTCCATAACCCTACAGCTCCATCCTAGGCCCCTACTGTTAAACATATTTATAAACAACCTACATACTTCCTCATCCCCTGGAACTCTCAAAATATGCAGATGATTCCACTATTGTCTGCACCTCTCGCACACTTCCCAAACTACTATCCAACAAACAAAGGACTAGTGCTGCCATTGAAATGTGGCTTACTAATGCTCAACTAGTCTTTAATCCTAAGGAAAAATCAAACAACTTCTCTTCCACCCAAAAAAATCCCGGCTCTGACTTAGGTCAATTCAAGATACACTCGACAGACAACACAATTACTGAAACAGTCCAGCACACCAAACTGCTTGGAGTCATTATTGATAATCATCTGAAATTCAACCTTCATGTCCAGTAAAATATTAAGAAAACTCACCAGAATGTAGGACTTCTCCACAGAAACAAATACTTCCTAAGCTCTTCAACTAAAGTCAACCTGGCTAAAGCCTTCCTGTTTCTCTCCCTACTATATGGTATCACTATTCTTACCAACTTACAGCTCTCTATTACATTTAAAATGGAACAGTGTTGCAACAAAGTGCAAAGTTTGCAACTACCTCTAAATACCACACACACCACTGCAAATCACTACAAGACCTTAATTGGCTTGAACTCCCCAACCATCTCCACTACATCCAACTATTAACCGTGCACAACTTAATCCACAAACCCTCTGCCTGCCCAGCTGTGAGCAACTTAGTCAAACCCTACCAACCAAACTGAACCCTAAGGTCTGACAACAAAAATCTTCTAACCATTTCCAAACCCTTGAAAAAAAACAGGGCACTATGTCTACTCTTAGCAAAAGTATGTGATTCTTTCCCCTAGCTACTAGATCAATTCCCATCCTAGCAGTCTTTAAATCTTCGTTAAAACAATATCTAAACAACGCATGGCTATGCACCTGCACTGCTCCAAGCTAATGTTACTTTTACTATACCTTTTATGCTTTCTAATTCAACTGTTTAATCCTCTACTACTCGACCTGAAGAACTAATCCTAATCAATACTAACTAAAACTTCTTCTTTCGGCTGTTCCCGGTTAGGGGTCGCCACAGCGGAACTCCGGTCTGCTCATGATTTGCAGTGGATTTTTACGGTGCCGAGTTGCTAGCCCGATGCCCAACCTTCAACGAAGGCACGCCCATTCATGCTTGCACCTACCTGCATGTCTTTAACTTCACTCGACCGTGGGGAGGACATGCAGACTCCACACAGAAGGTGCTCCAGCTGAGAATCAAATAGGAGAACCTCTTGCTGTAAGGCGACAACGCTAACTGCTGCACCACCGCGGCTCAATACTAACTAAAACTACTCTTCTTAAAAAGCATCTCTCTCCTATTCCCTTCTGTCAGACTTTCCACTTTCTCTGCCAACAAAAACACCCATTCTTCTTTACTGTGGAACTGTTAACATACGTCTGCATTGTTCTTTAAACTGATATATCATTGACTTATTTTGTGTCACTGGAATTTGGAACACCTATTCTTCTTTTATTATGTATCTGTAATGTAAGTGTTCTACGTTTCCATTTTATACATCTGTATTTGGAGCTTTTCTCCCCAGGCCTCCACTGTAAACAGGTTCTGTTGACCCAGTCAGACTACCCTGGTAAACAATGTCAAATAAATAAAATAAATCTACTTCTGGAACTCTACCAGCAAATCCTTTAATGGCATTGCCAGTAGCCATGTTGTCCAGGTAGCAGAGTACATGTTGATAATTCTCCTGCAAGGCTTCAGCCACCATGGCTAACATGGTGATGAAAACTAAGTTCTAGACCACCACACCACACAACAACTCGGCGAGTCCTGCTGCATTACAATATGCTCCTCAAAAATAGTTCATGGATAATCCAACACAGAAGAATGCCAGCTTTTCTCAAACATCACACAAAAGCAGTCAAACAAATAACAAGGAGAAACACCCTAGATGGAAGCATTAGTAAAACATCCATTTCCCAGAGAGGCAGGTTGCCCCAAACCCTGCTATGCCTTGCAGGCATCATGCAACATAATCTAATTCCAAAATCATACAACCACAGGGAGAAAAAGAAAACAGGTATTGTATAAAATCAATCTTTCATCTTTCTTTGTAGTTTTACAACACTTTCCCAGTACATTTAGAAAAAGGTACCAGCTGATATAAAGTTTAACTGATGAATTCATCTCAATGAATAAAGATCAATGTACTGGCACTAAGTTAAATGGGTGCCAATGAATGGTGAACACAAACAACATGGCTGCAGAGGAAAGATAAATGATATTCACCTGAAGCCTATTGAAGAAATTTCATCTGCAGACCTAAGATGCTGGCATGCTGCAAGGTTATAATCACATCTGGTAACATTTTCAAGCACCCTGTGGCACCAGGGTATGGTCCCCTGCACAGCCCATTATACAGAACCTCCTATTGCACTGGAGGTGTTGGGTACAGCCAATGAGGTCCAGAATGGGATGAAAATATATGTCTTTTTTTTTTTTTTAAACAAGAAACATCTTTATTAAATTATCATTTATGATATAAAACATTTTACATTTATATAAATGAAAAAAAAAACATAGCAACACAAGTTACAAACATTATACATTCCAAACCATGCTGACACGACTGCAGCTTCAAACATTATACATCACTTTTAACATATCCAGTAACAGTTAGCCAGCCATTACATAGCTCATTCAAATCATGCCTTTTTTAAACCTCATTCCTCCACTGCATGTACTGATCCCACATTTTCCATTTTTTCTACGTAATTTGCTCCTACCCTTTTCTGAAGATCTCAGTTCCAGTTGTTTTAACTCTGTTACTATATTCACTACTTCTAGTAAAGTTGGTTTAGACTTAGATTTCCATTTACTAGTAATTGCTTTTTTGTCAGCCATCAAAATGAGACTCAGCAAGGGCTTACTATATCTAGACAATTCAAAATCTGTATCACAGCTCAAAAATATAATTTCCCTAGTTACTCCAATTTGCTCACCCAGCATCTCCCACAGAGCAGTCTGCAGGAAATCTTTAAAGTCTGCTAGCTCATTACACTCCCAAGAAAATATGTTCCCGATACCTCTTTCTTCCCCATCACACCTCCAGCATTAGCTGTCTACCTGAGGAAAAGTTCTTTGAAATCTGCTTGAGGTACAAAATACCTGTGCAAACACTTCCAGGCAAAGATCCTAAAGTTCCTAGATTTTGTTTCATATTTTGGAGACATACATATAACCCCATTGTTCTTTGTGAATTGCTTATCTAATCTCTCTTCCCAATCCTTCAAAACCTCCTCTGATTGATTCTTATAGTTATCATGTAATATTTTATATGCTCTACTAATTATTCCATTCTTAATGGCAACTTCTGTTCTAGATTCTTTTAAAAACTCTACCAGTGCTGGCCTTTTGTTTAGGACCCCCCGCTATTTCTTTCTCTTTACCTATACTCTCATACCAATTCTTGGTATGGAAGGCAATCTCTAGCCTGCAGTCCAAATAAGTTCTTGGCATCTTCCCATTCTACTAACTTTCCCTCTCGAGTAATTTGCTCCATATACTTTGGTTCCTTTGCCAGTTTTCTCCAATATATTCCTGCCCTCTCTTGCCTGTTGCCAAACTGTATGTGGCATCTAACAGCTGATGGCTTATTTTCTGGCTCCTGGACAAGCTAGTTGTTGAGTCTAAAACAGATTTTCTGCTGGTTATCTGACAACATACAAAATGAATCCATTATAATAGGCGATGCCAACATCCATTGGCTACCCTTCACCTCTGACTCCCCTACCTCCAGTATTTTTAGCTGGAGATATTTCCATTTTCAGTAAACCTTATACAAAGATAAAAGCAGTTTAATGTTTTGTTTGAAAAGAGGCAATGATGTAATCTTTGTTATGTTGCTAGGTAATTTTACTAGAAGAAGGAGAGAGTTAGATTTGTTAGGAGTTATGAGAGTAGTGATTTTCTTTGGGTTTGGTACCGTATTTGTGATTTTATGGGCAGTTGTTGGATTATTGGATAGTTCTGAAACACTCTACCAGCCTAGTGGTTAGTGAGTTAAGACAACAGTGGGTTCTTCTGTAGGTTACCTGGCAGGCGCGGGCAATGTGTACAAGAGGTTGCCAATTTGGTAAGGTTGGTTTTGAAGTTGGTAAAGATGGGAGAAGCATAAAGAAGAGTAGAAATAACAGTGGCATTGTTGAAGGAGATGGTGAAGTTTAAGGGTCCTAGAAGTGGGGGGAAGAGGAGAAGTTTAGGGGGGGGGAGGGAGAGGAGGTTTAGTTTTTAGCATTTAATAAGGTGGAAGATGCTGAGCAGATGAGTGTAGAATCATCGGCATATTGACTGCACTCAACTTATCTCTTCTCCCACTTTTCATAATAAACCCACCAATACCAGTTCTATCCTTGACTGGATTCTAGTATCCAATCCAAACCTCTATCACTACCCTGAATCCCTACCAGACTCCATTAGTGACCACTCCCCAATACTCGTCCAAAGATTCTCCCCCCACCTCTCCAGAGCTCACAAACTTAAAGAATGCTGTAGACTAACAAACTTCAACCCTGAAACATTTAATAATTCTCTCTTCTCTATAGATTGGTCATTCCTACCTCCTGATGAAGCTGGCTCACCAACTCTACTCAGTCTCTTGTCCACAACAGAGATTCTGCCTGGAAACTCTGGACCAAAATTAATTCTCTCTCACACTACCACAAATACAGGGAACTCCGCAATATGGCCAAAAAGCAAAAACAATGATAAAAAAGAACTTTTACCAAACACCCCAAACTAGAGAACCCAGAAACCCCAGAAAATTCTGGAACACTATGAGCCTAATTCTCCACCCAGGGAATCCGTCAACTCCCAACCCCTGCCCAAACAACACACCCCCAAGAAACTGCATCCATTTTCAATTCCTACTTCACTGATACCATCAGCAAACTTATGCAGACCACCAAACCAACCGATCTCTCACCTCCCACCCCCCTCCACTGCAACAAAACCTCTTCTCATTAAATCCTGTTCCTACTAGCTATATTAAAAATCTCCTTAAGTTTAACCCATGTTCCCCATCTGCAGATAACCTGCCATCTCTCTTCCTTTAGGTGGCTGCTAACTCCATAGCATATCCTGTTCTCCACCCTCATAAACCATTTAATTAGTGAATCCACTGTTCCTACTCTCTAGAAAACATTCTATAACATACCTATCCACAAAGGAGGAAACTCCATAGAACTTTCTAATTATCGACCTATTGCCATACTGTTTCCCCACTCTAAAATTCTTGAACACTGTGTTCATAAACAACTCATGGTCTATCCCACTCAAGAAAACCTGATTACCCTTACCCAGCATGGCTTCCGCCCCCACCACAGCATCCCTACAGCTCTTGTTTCCTTTACTCACTCCATTTCTCTAGCTAAAGACAATAACAAATTTGCATCTTGTCTCTTTCTAGACCTCTCCAAAGCCTTTGATACTGTCTCTCACCACATCATTCTCTCCAATCTTTCTCAACTGAACCTCTCCTCAGCAACTCTCTCTTGGTTTAACAGCTACCTCACAGACAGACAACAATCAGTCAAATGGCTCTTTACTCTTTCCCCCTTTCTCCCCATCAAAATGGGGTCCTACAAGGCTCAGTTCTAGGCTCACTTTTTTAACATTTTCACTAACCAACTCTACACATCCTGTCCTCAGTTATCCCTCATACAGTATTCTGATGAGTCAACTATCAGCATCATTGCTGACAACCCCTCTGACCTACTCTTCCTGGCACAAAAATCTTTCAACCTCACTGAGACATGGCTTACTAGCAACCAACTCATACTCAACCCCAAAAAGACAAAACTTCTACTCTTCCTCCCTAAATTCCTCTCCCACCTCAAATACTCATTCACCATCTCCTTCCTTTAACAACAGTACTATCAAACCCGAAAGCCACACTAAGCTCCTTAGAGCAATCACAGACGAGCAACTTAAATTTGACCTTCATGTACTTCACTGTATCAAGAAAACCCACCAAAAGCTTGGCCTTCTGTATAGAAAAAAGAAATGATGTTCTTTCCATAATGTTCCATCTGTGTTGTTGATCTTAATTCATTCATTACTGATGGGTATTGGTTCCATCCTCAGAACTGAGTCGGCCATTATAACAAGCTTGTGCCAGCCAAAAAACTCTCGAGATAAGCTTTCCCATAGTGCCCCTCTATCACCTCAGATCCAGTTTGCCGGTAAAGGATAGAAAGTGGAGGCTTTATCTGAGCAAATTCCCTATCATAAGGTAGGACCAAAATCAAACCTCCACAAGTCTTTCAGAGGGGGTTGGCAGGAGGGATGTAATGAATGAATGAAGATCAACAACACAGATGGAACGTTAAGGTAAGAACATAACTTCTTTATCTGATGTTGTTAATCTTCATTCATTCCTTACTGATGGGACAGAGTCCCTAGCTATTTTATTTCTTGGGAGGCCCTATGGAAGGATATTCTGAGCACCACTGAACCAAAGGAGGTTCTCCCCCTGGAGACCAAATCCAATTTGTAATGAGTGATAAAGGTATGAGGGGTAGCCCATGTTGCTGCTGCTGCACATATGTCATCCATGGAAGCTCTTGCATGGAAGGCAACAGACACAGTTGACCTGGTTCAATGCGGTTTGACCTTATTTGGTAGAAGTTTGTTTTGTTGGTAGATAAAACAAATGCAATCTCTCAACCATTTAGTCACTTTGGAAACAAATTTTCCCAATTCTGGTCCTGAGAAGGAAACGAATAATTGCTCAGATTTTCGTAGTGATTTAGTCTTGTCCAAGTAGAATCGCAATAGTCTATGCACATCAAGTAAATGCAGAGAGTATTCCCCTTTGTTAGAAAAATTTGGAAAAAAGACTGGCAATCAATTGTTTAATGGTCAAATCTGAAACAACTTTGGGTAAGAAGGTGGGATTAGTCCGGAGAGATACTCTGTCTTTGTGGAAAACCATGTAAGGTCAGTTTATGCACAAGGCCTGTAACTCAGATATTCGCCTTGTTGAAGCAATAGCTACCAAGAATAGTTTTCTAGGATAAAAATTTTATATCGTAAGTGGCAGCAGGTTCGAAAGGGGAACAAGTCAAGGATTGTAGGACTAGTGTTAAATTCCAAGGTAAGATTGGCTCTTTGAAGGGTGGTCTAATGTGGGTGACATCTTTCAAAAAGGTTTTACAGAAACGGTGGGAAATCAAGGACGAGTCCTGGAACCCATTGTGGAAGTAAGAGATAGCAGTCAGGTGAACTTGAATAGTTGAAGCTGATGCTACTGAATGGAAGAGATTCGATAAATAGTCCAGTACCAAATCAAGTGGGGCTGAAAATGGATCTATTCACTTCTCTCGAGACCAAATTTTTAATCTTTTCCACTTGCTGAGGTAAAGTTTCCTGGTAGATGGTTTATGAGAAGCCAGAAGAATGTTACGTAGAGGGGAGGTTAGGTTATTTTGGCTGGCAATTACTGGAAGTGGAGGAACCAAGCTGTCAGCTTGAGACTCAATATGTTTGGATGCATCAACCCTTGCAGGTCCGACAGCAATTCTGGAGTTGGATCCACAATCCATGGTTGGTGTACGAGGTGAGGCCAAAGGAAGGGAGACCAAACTTGTTGGGGCCAATAGGGTGCAATGAAGATTACTTTGCTTCTCAACTGAACAGCTTTCTTTACAAATTGTGGGATCAGAGGAACGGGAGGGAAATCATAAAGAAGCCTCATGGGCCAATCATGTACCAGAGCATTTCTCAGAGACTCCCCCTGTGGGTGAATTAGGGCAAAGTAGCTGCTGCACTTGTGGTTTGCAGGGATACGAAAAGATCACAGCAAGGCTGGTCCCAGCGACTGAAGATTTTCGCCATTATGACAGGATTGAGGGACCACTTGTGAGGCAGGTAAATGCATCTGCTCAGTTTGTCTACAGTCACGTTGGAATCCCCGGGAATGTGTGTTACTGTCAGAAAGGGGTTGGAGGTATCCACCCTTTGCCAAATTCTCATGGCTTCCCGACACAATGGGTAGGACCTGGTTCCCCCTTGTTTGTTGATATACCACACTATGGACATGTTGTCGGAATGGATAGCAATTGTCCCTGATGGGAGGACAGACTGCAATGCTTGCAATGCTAGAAGCACTGCCCTCAGTTCTAGAACACTGATGTGTAGATTTGCCTCCACGGGGGACCAAGTGCCTTGGACTGTCTATCCCTGGAAGTGCTCCCCCACCCCTTCAGGGAAGTATCTGTGGTCACTACAGCCTTGGGCTGAGAGGGGGAGAAAGGACAATTCCATAGGTTTATTTCTGGCTTTATCCACCAAAATAAGTCGTGTCTGCATCGATTTGTTATGTTCATAGGTAGGTACTAGGCTATCTGCCCGAGGGCATTCATAAGCCTAACCAGAGTGTGTTGGCTTTCGCCTCCCCATTGACTAATTAACTGAGCCTCTGTCAGGCAGAGCCAATGAAGTGATCCCAGGGGTGTATTTTCTGTTACCCATCCACTCGTCAAGGTTTCTCTTGAACAGTGTTAGTGAGGGGCTCTGCCTAATGTAGTTGGGAGTTTTGTTCCAAAGCATGGGGAGTTTCTGTGACAAGAATCTATCCCTCCAGCATGTTCTATTTATTGTTGTGGCGAGGTTTAGCTCACTAGAGCGCATGGCTTGTAGTGACTTGGATTTCTTTAGGTGGAGCATGTCCATCAGTTCTGAGTTGGACATGACTTTCTTTGTAAGTCAGGCAGAGATCACCTCTGAGTAAGCGATATGCCACTGAGTACAGCCAAATTTCTTTCAGTCAGGCTGCATAGGACATATGTTTGAGACCAGTAATCCTCTTGGTGAGGTACTTTTGTGGTCTCTCCAGCTGCTGGAAGTGTCTTGTGAGGTACATCTCAAATGGGGCATTGTACTCTATGATGGGTCTGATGAGTGACGAGTAGAGGGGTACTATAACCTCTTTATTTCTAGATGCAAACCCTTTAGTAATTAGATGGGCCACATAGAAGAATTTCCTAACTACTTTAACAATATGATTGTCAAAGGAGGCATTACTATCTACCTGGGTCCCCAGATCTCTTATTACCTCTTCTGTATTAAGGGGGCTGCCAACTATGTGGTAATTCATGGGTGGCTTGTTTTTCCCAAATGGGATGACTATGCATTTTTTGGCATTTAGCTTGAAGCCATGACTTTGACACCAGGTGTCCGTCTCAGTAAGGCCCTTTTGGAGGATGTCCGTGTCAGCCGGGAGTCAATTATGGCTCCCAGTTTGCAGTCATCGGCGAACGTGGTTAGCTATAGTCCTCCTGTGTTTGCCTGTACTTCTGAGAAGTATATGCCGAACAGTAGGGGTCCCAGGACCGAGCCTTGCAGGACACCACTTATAACTGGTTTAGAGTCGGACCTGGAGCCCACTATTCTTACCATGTGAGTTCTGTCTGTAAGCTAGTTGGCAACTCATCCAGTGACGTAGGGGTTTATGTTCAGGCTGGTGAGTTTTTCTGTAATACCGAATGGTGTTGAAAGCCTTGGTGAGGTCAAGGTAAGCTGTGTAAACAACCTTTCCCTCATCTATGGCCTTGGTGACGGTCTTGAAGAAGTCAACCAGGTTTAGTAGGCATGATTTGCCCTTAACAAAGCCGAACTGGGTCGGGTCAAGTGTTTTGAGGTTCCCAATGTCTTTGTTAATGAGTTCCATGATGATGCGCTCCATAGCCTTGCAGACCAGGCTAGTCAGGCTTATGGGGCGATAGTTACCAGGGTCAGTTGTGGCCCCTCCTTTGTGGAGTGAAATACCCATTGCTGTGCGCCATTCTATGGGCACGTAGCCAGTGGAGATGCTGAGGTTGAACAGTATGTTTAGGTGGGGGTTAGTTTGTTCTGTAGTTCGTGCAAGACGCAGCATGGGAAACCATCTGGCCTTATTGACACTGTGTTTTTGGCTTTTGAAAGGGCTATTTTCACCTGTGCTTCTGTGATTTCTGGGACACTACACTTTTCCGGTAATGTTATGGGCCCTTTTGGGGGTGAAGTTTGCACTGAATCTATCTGCCAGGATGTTGGCAATATCAGTAGGTTCAGTATATTTTGTGCTATTTTGCACTAGTTCAGTGCATATCTGTGAGTTGCCACTTAGATTCTTAACATCAAAAAATCTCGCAAATAAACCAAAAACAAAGCACCAAGAAGAGTAAAAATAAACTTGCTATGTGACCCCTAATTAAACAATCCACTAACATTTAAAGAAACAAATTCAAGTAAAAAGAACCCTAACAATATTTAGGAGTACAACCTGAATTGAACAAAGTAAAAAAAAACAAAAAAGAAACAATTTGTCATTAAAAGGAGGTAAACTATTTATCAGAACAGAGTTCATATATATTTTAACATCATTTCAAGGCTTATCATGTCAATAAGAATTAAAGAATGATCAGAGTGTCTAATCTCCAGAAATGCTCTCACGGTCTAAAATAAGGCTGAAATCTTGAACAGTCAAAGGAACAAGCAGCTCCAGATTTCATCTTTATTTTGTGAAAAACAAACAACAGAATGTTTAAATAAACTTTAAACTTCATCTCTTTATGTTAAATGGCATAAATATGTTCCTGATGCTTATCTACATGCACACTAAGGTATCATACCAACACAAAAAAACACATGATCCAGAACAAATGCTGATGTACACTCACACCTTAGTGTTGCAATTCACAAGGAAGGTACACTAAAAGTTTTCCGCAAAACTCTATGACAAATGTATGGTCCTTCGACATGTTACTGATTGGCGGATATCTAAAAGCCTCGCTACCGCTCTCATATTGAACTACTGTTGTACCTATGGATTTACAAATTGTAAAGTTTTTAATTTTGAAACAAAAAATAAAATGTTTTCTAATGTTTCTCAAATCCAAAAAGTTCAGAATAACCTTCCATAACTTTGATAACTTGTTGTAATCTGTTGTATGTTTCATATTCAACAGTCATGTCCAGAGCACATAATATTTGTGTTCATTATTGGTATTTAACATGGATAATCATTGTTTGTTGTCGGTTCAATTTAATGTCATTGCTACTGATATTTAATTGAAATGTTATTCATAATGTCATACTATTAACTAATTCAGAAATCAAATATCCCAAACAACGAACAAACTAATGAAATCAAAATCCCTCTTGTAAAAGACAATTTTTGAAGTCAAACTAATGCTCTAATGGAACTGTCTTCTAGGTATATTTTAACTGATTGGTAAGTGTGTGCTACTATAAAAGTAACTATTGCAAATGAATCTCATTGATAAATACAATATTAAGGAAACCTATTATCTTCATCAACCCATAGGGAGTTAATCCAAAAATTAATTTTTTAAGAAAAACTCAGTGTAACAAATAAAAAAATAGATTTCATTAAAAAATTTCAATCAATAATAAATCGACATTAGTATCTAATCAACAATAAAACAATAATAATTCAGCAAAAAGCTGATGGTAAGTGGATATTAGATGCCTGGGGCCATCAATGGATTGGCCCACCAGGCTATCACCAAATTGGCATAGGATTTTCCAAGAAACAATTTTTTGTTTCCAAGGCTGTTGGTTTTGTAAATCCGCAAATTTTACAATTTGTAAATCAGAGAAAACTTTAACATTATTTCCAATAGGGGCAGTATGCATTGTTGCATCGAATGCAATGCAGTAGGCACATCCTCATGATTTTACATTTATTCGAAAGAGTTTTAGTTCGTGAAAGGTGTAGTGTGTAAAGTGAATGTGTACACGCAAAGGTGTGTGTATGTCAGCATTTGAAACCTGACGTTCATGTTTTATGTTGCACACCAGTAGAAGCTTAAACATACGCATCGATTTAAACATTATGATGATAAACAACGCTTTGATAATAACGCTTTTTTTTAAACATTTTGTTTTTTGTCCTATTTTAAAAAGCTTTGAGTTCTGTTCCTTGACTTAAGAACCTGACTTAAGAGGAGATTAACAATATTTAGAATTACGCGAAAACACTTGGCATTAGACTTAGATTGACTCTTAATTCTAATGACATTCACGACATGATGTGGAAGTATAAAGGGACATGTTGTTGTTAACAATCCACTTATTTAAACCACTTATTGAACTTGTTACTTTTATTTGTTTCTGGATTGATTAATTAATTGTTTATGTTGTTTTGTGATGCTTGTGAGTTCAATGTCTTTCTATTCTAAGTTTCACGGATGGAAAGTGACAATAAACTACAGTACGGCAAGTTTTATTTTTTTGCCTCTTGGTGCTTTTTTTTTAGATCTCAACATAGCTAAAGAAGGCTTTGGGGTTATCTTTTGAATCCTTGGCTATTTTTCTTTTGAAGTTAGCCTTGGATGATTTTATGAGGGACCTTAGTTTCTTACTGATACTGATCAGGGATGTCTTTCCTTCTTGGGATTTGCTTTTTTTCTGAACTAGTTTCCTCCTTCTATTGTATAGCCTGTTTATGGCAGGGGTCCAACAGACTGGTTTCCTTCTCTTAGAGGAGTGAGTCTTGGTTTTGCTAGGGATGGCACGATCCATGCATCCTTGTAGGTGCTCATAGAGTGCATCTGCAAAGGTTTCTGCATCTTGGGCAGCGTTATCCTTTAGCGTGGGGGCTGTGAAACTTACCGCCTCTGTCTTAAGTAAGGTGAAGTTTGCTTTAGAAAAGTTTTTTATTGTGGTTTCCTTAGTTGGGAGTGGTGAGGGGGTGTGGACATCCAGAGTGATTAGTTTATGGTCTGATCTAACCAGTGACGGGTTGACCTCCGGTGTGGAACTCCTGTCGCCCATGTTTGTGATGACCAGGTCCAATATGTTTTCACCTCTGGTAGGGGAGTTTACCAGCTGATTCAGGGCGTTTGAGTTGATGAATTCCAGGAAGGGCTGGGTCTGAGAGTTTGTACTCGAGTAGTTTTCCCAGTTAATGGTAGGGTAATTGAAATTGTCCAATATCAGGGTGTTCGGTAGGACCTTCATGTTTTCCAGTGTCTCCAGAAAGGTGGAGTGGTGGTCCTGGGTCATGGAGGGTGATTTGTAGCAGGCCACAATTTGCACTGCAGATTTGCCCCATGTTAGTTGCTCATGGATGATCTCAGAGGTATCATGCTGCTCCACTAACCTGGAGGTGTAGATATCCTTGATGAATATGGATACACCCCCTCGTTTTGTGTTTCGGTCTGTGTTCTGTGGCCGAAACGTGTGGTACGAGTTGTAGCCCGGTAGTGCTGGAGTGCTCATTGGAGCCTTGAACCAGGTTTCAGTTACTGCACAGATGTCGACGTTCTCCATACTGAGGAGTGCTTTGAGCGCGTGCATTTTGAGATTTAAACTCCTGGTGTTGAGTAGCATAACCCTCAGGTTTTTGTTAATTGTGCTGTTTACGGAGGTGGGTTTGACTTTTGAGCCTTGCCTAAAAAAGGCACTATGGGGGCAGCAAGAGCCTTGGACAGTATTCGAAAGCCTAGGGGTGACAGGTGCAAGCCGTCTCTTGTGAAGCAACGAGGCTTGTTGAGCATGTCATCCCAGGCTGACAGACACTGCATCCCCTTTGAATGACACCAGAAGCTTAGCCAATTGTTGAAATTGATAATTTTTCTTTATACTGAGGTATCATTCTTGGTGAGGGCAGGACGCTACTCAGGGTCAGGGTCATACCCACCTGGGCTACATGACCAGAGAGCTCTTCCATGTCTCTTTTCATTTAGTCCAGGGAGGTTCGTCTCAGGTCATTCACACCAACATGAACAATGACAAAGTCATATTTCTGCTTGTTCTGGAGTGACCTGAGTGCTTGTGTTATGTTGAAGATACTGGTTCCCAACAGGCAGCTAACAGTAACCTTCTGCCTGTCCAGCCTAGTGAGTGGGATGTCAGTGTGCCTGACTATAGAGTCACCTATTACTAGTGTGTTAGGTATGTTATTTTGCCTTAAGGGCTATGATTGTGCGGCACACTGATTTTGTGTTTTATGTGTTGTCTGGGTTTGTGACGGGAGGTGCAGGTTGTTTGGCTGTCTGCTTTGGAGGTCTCTGATGCTTTTGCAGGTTTTGATTTAGAGCCTCCGAGCATGATTTTGTGTATTTATGTGTATTTTTTGCCAGTGCTGGTTTAGTAGGTCTATGTGTGGCTGGAGGTGTGGTGCAAGTGTTAACCTTCTCCTCTTGACGGTCTGTTCCAGTCTTGGGTGGAGACAGCTTAGCCTCCAGTTTGGCTATATAGTTGCATCTCTCGCATATGTTAGTGTTTTGTGGTAGGAGGAGAGAGTTGTCTGTGTACATGAGGCAGTAGTAACATTGCCTCAGGACACCCAGATTCACCAGCTGGACTGGAGAGTACTCCTGAAATTGCCCTTTGGTCATGCCTGAATAGTAGGGTGAGCTGCTTAGTCGCTTGGTTGGTGAGGGGTAAATAAACAGCCTTGCCCTGCTGGGCAAGTGTCAAGTGTCAGGGTATATTAGTGCTTGCTATTGGGTCTGAGCAAGTGCTGGGCTGTAGGATGCTTTTTGAGTGCTTAGGTTGAGAGTTAGACTAGTTTCAAGGGAAAAACTGAAGAGGAGACTTAGTGGAGGCAGGAATAATTTAACCCTAGCTAACCGGCACTGCCCGGCGCACAAAACTGTGCAAACATGTTTTTTATAGCAGGGAAATGAAAGAGATAGAAATTAGCACAAAATGGCCAATAAACTACTAACTTTTGGGCTGGAAACACTCCTTCAGGGACAGATAGGCTGCTCAAAGCTCCCCTCTCTCACAGGTGAACAGAGAAATTTCCTTCTATCCAAGTAAGGTATGGGCAACTCAGAAAAGTACAGTTTTGTACCTACCATAAATGTAGATGTTCGAAGATCCACATTGCTGCAGTCCTGACACTTGGGTAGTCCGCTGTCCTCGGTCGGCCCGAATATCAAAGTATAAGGCTGACGTCGGTCAAGGCGCATTTGACTGACATCAGGACGTCAGGGTACAAATGCGCATGACCGACGTCATATCCTCAGTCTTTCCTTGCCCCAGATGTCAGAAGACCCTAAAAAGAAAGGTCAAAACCAAAAGACAGCAAACAACTAACCAACCACCCTAGCACTAAAAATATGTACAATATATACAATATACACCATATTGACAACTCAACCCACACAACCGCCTCTAACTACAGAGGGGAAGGAGGAAGGACTGCAGCAATGTGGATCTTGAACATCTACATTTATGGTAGGTACAAAACTGTACTATGTTCTTCATCTCACATTGCTGCAGTCCTTACACTTGGGTAGAATCCCAAAGCAGAGGTAAGGGAGGATGGCAAAACTATAAGGAAGCAGGAGCTGCCAAAATGCCCTGCAAAATAGCAGTGGCAAAACCAGCCCTAGATTTAGAATAAAGTGGAAGGTGATAATGCCTAGAGAAAGTATGCACTGAACTCCAAGTAGCTGCCTCCAAAATATCTTTAGTTGCCACCCCCCTCAAAAAAGCTGTTGAAGTGGCAGTAGCCCTAGTGGAATGAGGCCTAATCCCAGCTGGAATCTCTTTGCCATGATAGGAATAACAGAAAGCAATGCAAAACCCAATCCACTTAGAAATAGTTTGTTTTGACACAGGCTTGCCCTGAGAACTCAAAGCAAAAGAAACAAATAACTGCTGAGACTGCCTGAACCCTTTAGTTCTGTCCAAATAATATCGCAACTGCCTGTGTACATCTAAAGTGTGCAAAATCTTTTCCCCTTTATTTTGGGGATTTGCATAAAAAGTAGGCAAATGAATAGTTTGGTTTAAAGCCACACTAGAAACCACTTTAGGCATAAAGGAAGGATTAGTACGTAAAGATACCCTATCCTTATGGAAAATTAAGAAAGGCTCAACCGCCATAAGGGCCTGCAACTCAGAAACCCTTCTTGCAGAGGTAATGGCCAACAAAAAAGCAGTCTTCCATGATAAATATTTCAACTCGGTAGTAGCTGCAGGCTCAAAAGGTTGTAGAGTGAGTTTCTCCAACACAAAATTGAGATCCCAAGCAGGAGTAGGAGCTCTACGTGGGGTCTCATATTCTTTGCCCCTCTAAGAAATTGCTTAAACAAAGGATGAGAAAACAATGGTGGGTCACAATCATAGTGAGCCAAAATTGCTGCAGCATGAACCTTAATAGAAGAGAAGGACAAACCTTTGTCCAGTAACTCAGTAAGATATTGAAGAGCCACACTTAAATTAGGCTCAGAAACATCAAAATCCTTTGCTGCACTCCAAAATAAAAATCTCTTCCATTTATCTGCGTACACTTTCCTTGTACTAGGCCTTCTAGCTTCCAAAATAACATTCAAAACTTGCTGTGGAAGGTGAGGCCCACTATGGTTCAAAACAGAATATGCCAGGCTGTTAGGTGAAGAGAGTGAAGCTTGACATTGAGCAAATGACTGTCCTCCTGAGACAACAGGTGTGGAATCGAAGGCAAAGGCCATGGAGGCTCCCGTACCAGGCTTCTCAGTAAGGGGTACCAATGCTGTCGAGGAAAATCTGGAGCTATCAAAATCATCCTTGGTTTGTCCTGTCTGGCCTTGAGTAGTACCTTTGGGAGGAGAGGCAGAGGTGGAAAGGCGTACACATGAAGATTGCTCCAATTGAAAGAAAGAGCATCCACTTTCCAAGCTGTGGGATGAAACCTTTTCGTGCAAAACTTTGGCAGCTGGTGGTTTAGTGGAGAAGCGAACAGATCTATGTCTGGAGTTCCCCATGACACTGTCAATTTCTGAAATACATGAGGATCCAATTTCCACTCGTGGGGATCCATGATTTGTCTGCTTAACACATCTGCTAAGGAGTTCTGTGCTCCCGGCAGAAACCTTGCCTGAAGATTTAGTTGTAAACTGAGGGAAGTCTCCCACAAAATCATTGCTTGCCTGCATAGAGGATAAGAATGTGTTCCCCCTTGCTTGTTGATGTACCACATGACAGTTGTGTTGTCTGTTAGAATCAACACCTGCCCTGGAAGAAGTAAATCCTTGAAAGCTATTAATGCAAACTGGACTGCTAACATCTCCTTCAAGTTGATATGTAGATGTTGGAGTCTGGCAGGCCACTTGTCTTGTATCCACTTTCCATTCAGATGAGCTCCCCAAGCTTTGTCTGAGGCATCTGTCGTTAGAATCTGACTCGCCTCTGGCCGGGTCACAGAGAGTCCCTTGTTTAGGTGACATTCCTGAGCCCACCACAACAATTCCTTTTGAATGCAAGGTATTATTTGAATGACAGTGTCCAGATCCTGGCAGTGCTGTGTCCATACATTTTTGAGATACCATTGTAACTTCCTCATATGCAGTTTGGCATTGGGAAGCACCAGAATACAAGATGCCATGAACCCCAAGGCTTGAAGGACTGTCCTTGCAGTCAGCCTGGACTGATGAGACAATTGATGAAAGTAAAGGAAAGATTCTTTTGTTTGTCCGGGGTCAAAAGGCCATCTGGGATGCTGTATTCAGTCTTACACCCAGAAAGCACATGTCCTGAGAGGGTACTAGACTGGACTTTATTTCGTTCACAGAATACCCCAGGCATCTTAGCACTGCTATCACATATTCCAAATGATGAAGAAGCTCGTCCCTTCCTTGAGCCAGAATCAGGCAATCGTCCAAATAAGGATAGATCTGTATTCCTTTTAGCCTGAGGAAAGCTATCACTGGAGCCAGAACTTTCGTGAACACTCTGGGCAGTAGATAAGCCAAAGGGCAATGCAGAGAACTGATAATGAGAAGTCCCAGCCCGAAAACGCAGATACTTCCTGCAACTCAGTCTGATAGGAACATGAAGTTAAGCCTCCTTGAGATCCAAAGTTACCATCCAATGATCTTTGCCCAGCAGAGGTAAAAGCTGTTGTAACGTCAACATTTTGAACTTGGGAATGTCCAGATAAGTGTTGAGGATAGATAAATCCAAAATTGGTCTCCACGTGTTCCCTTTCTTTGGTACTAGGAACAGGCGAGAATAAAATCCTAGGCCCACTTCTAGCATAGGGACCGGCTGTATGGCCCCTATTTGAAGCAACAGAGAAATTTGTCTGTGAGCCTCTATTCTTTGCTGAGGAGGAACGTCTGGCATGCCTTTGAAAGGAGGCAAGGTATGGAAATAAAACCTGTAACCGTGGTGTATGATGTCCAATACCCATCTGTCTTGGGTAATTAAACTCCAATTTTCCTTGAAAAGTGCCAACCTTCCTCCCAAAGGTGCTGCCAGACGAGCAGGCTCTGGCAGCTGAAAAGGTAGGTCATTGGGTCTGTTTACGAAAGGACTGACCCCTGCCCTCACCAAGACTGTGCAGGTGAACTCCTGTTCTAGGCCTGAAAGAGCCCTGAGCTCTGCCCCTACCACGCCTAGACCTACCCCTAGACTGGGAATCATAAGAAGGATACGCCCACCCCTTGGTAGGCCAATTTCTACTAAACTGGAGGCTGAACCTGCAAAAAATCTTTAACAGTCTGCATAGACTTAGCCTTGTCTTCCATTTTCTTTAACACTGACTCAACAGGAGTACCAAACAACACATCAGATTGTAAAGGAGCATCTAAAATCCTTGTCTTAACATGGTCAGATAAAGTCTGATCCCTCAGCCAGGCGTGCCTGCGAAGAACTGACCCAGTGGCAGCCACCCTAGACGAGGCCTGTACAGCATCAAAACCACATTGCAAAGAATGCTTACCCACCTGTTCAGAAACATGTACTAAATCTTGTAACTCTTTACACTCAATACCTTCCGCCAGAGCATCTACCTTAGACTTCAATTGTGAAAGGAGATAGTTTTGGTATTTCAACATGTGAAACTGGCAATTCAAAGCCCTCATAGCTAGGGTGGAAGAAGTATAAACTTTCTTTCCCCATCTATCCAAAGCCCTGGCCTCTTTATCTGGAGGAACCGGATTTTTAACAACAGAAGCCTTAACACACCTTTAGGCCCCTGACTAACAGTTTCTGGGTCTGCCCTCGGACTCTTAAAAAGATACTTATGAGCTTCAGGCACCCTGTAATACCTATCCGGTTTAACAGGAGCAGGAGGCAAAGAATCAGGATTAAGAGAAGCCTCTGCAAAAACATCTTCCACCACATCCAGAACAGGAGGTATAGCCAAAGGCCTATGCTGGGGTAAAAACAAAAATTCCCTAAGCCTTTTCCTGGAATCAGAGAAGTCCTGACCTTCCCACTTAAAATGCTCCCTCATGGAATGAAGGGTCTCTGAAAAGAAAAATCCTCAGGAGGAGAAGCAGAAGGAGTAGAATCATCCACATCAGAATCAGAATAAGGAGAATACTCCTGCAAGTCTTCAGTCAAGACTCTGAAACATCCAAGCCTGCTCAAAACCCCCAAGCTCAGGTTCCACCCTAGGTCTCTTATCAGGAGGGGCATAGAACCTCTAATCAAAGTAATCAAATCTTCTGCCATTTTAAGCATATGCTTCTTGGGCACAGTCCCTGAAGAACTAGGGGAGACACCAACTGAAGCTAAACCTGGCCTGCCCTGGGAGAAGCCTTGGAAACAGAAGGAGAGGGCCTAACCACCCGAGGAAGGGAGGGAGTACAGTAACCTGAGAAGCCCCTTCAGCCTGGCCTGCGCCCTGAGAGGCCACATCTTGCAATAACAAAGTCTCTCCTGGGACTCCAAAGAAACCTTTGGCAGAACCACCGGCTCCACCGAGACCTCTAAAGAACCGGCGTCACGGACGGTTCTTCTAGCCTAGGCTTAGCTGCTTTGTCCTTGCGCTTCGAAGAAGCAGGCGCCGGAGCATCCGACGGCATTTTATAATTGCACCGCTTCAAGACTAACCTGGCACAATCTAACCTTCTCTTTATAGTGCTTGTTAAATCTAGCACAAGAGCGACCCAACAACGCCGTGCTCAGGCCCTAAACAAGGAATACACAAAGTATGATAATCTCTATCGGTATCTGTTTCCCACAAGAAATACAGTTATTCACTTTTTCTGACATCCGGTAAACCACTGAGGCAAGAAAAACTAAAATATTCCCCAACGGGTACTTAGCCAACTTTGACTCGGTCTGAAACTCCGAAAAATTTCAGAACGCCGAACGGCACTTGCAACGCTGCTTCTGCATCGGACCATGCGGCAAAAAAGACTGGGGATATGACGTCGGTCATGCGCATTTGTACCCTGACGTCCTGATGTCAGTCAAATGCGCCTTGACCGACGTCAGCCTTATACTTTGATATTCGGGCCGACCGAGGACAGCGGACTACCCAAGTGTCAGGACTGCAGCAATGTGAGATGAAGAACATCTTGTAACACAGCCCCGAATTCAGCACTAGCCTGAAAACTGGACTATACTAACTTAGAAAGGTGGGAAACAAGGACTTTTTTTGTGTTTTTGAAAAGATAAGGCAAAACAGTAAACAAATTCACTTAAAACAGCTTTAAACAACTACAAACGATCAAAAAAGGCTATTGCACTTTAGTGTGTAGCCTACGACAGTAAAACAAATTATTTAAACAAAAAACAACTTTTTAAAAGTGCAGGCAGTCAAATAAGTACAATATTTGAAAAAAACAAGCTTTGAATCATAACAAATGCTGGAAAATCAGCGTTTAGGCAGAAAACAGTTAAGTACAGCAAAAAAGTACAGAAAATTGATACTTAATCACTCCAAACTCTCTTCTAAGCTAGAAGGCTTGTATCAGTTTAAGGCTTTCTAGTGCTTCCCAGCAGGTTAGTTACAGGAAAGATGGGAAACAAGCATAGTTGTGGTCTTTTAAACCAGAAAGTTGAAAGAGATGGACAAATTGTCCAAATGGTCAAAAAACTACAATTTCTGGGTTAAGAACCACTCCTCTTGTGGTAGACAGGCTACCTAGTGCTTACCACTCCCACTGATAAGCTAGAAGGCTTTCCTCCAACACAGAAAAGCTTGCGGGGCTCAAAAGCTTACCAACAGTCCTGGACACAGCAACTCAGTATCTGGACTAGGCTAGTTACAGGAAAGGTGGGAAACAAGCTCAAGTGCGGCTTTTAAACCAGAAAGCTGAAAGAAATGGAAAAAAAAACTGCCTAAAAGGCCAACAGCTACAATATCTGGGCCAAGGACCATTCCTCTTGTGGTAGATAGGCTACCTAATGCTTACCACTTCCACTGATTAGCTAGAAGGCTTCCCTCCAACACGGAAAGGCTTGGGGGCTCAGAAGCTTACAAAGAGCCCTGGATACAGCAAATCTGTACCTGGACTAGACTAGTAACAGGAAAGGCAGGAAACAAGTGCAAACACAAGCTTTTAAATCAGAAGGTTGAAAGAGATAGAAAAGCTTCCCCTGCTATAAAGCGCGTTTTGGCGGGCTTTTCCAGCTATTGAGAACTCAGCACAGCTCCTCGTGGTGGCCAGCAGTGTTCCTCTAGCAGCAGAGACCAGAAAAGACTACCTTTCCTTAAGTATTTTTCTTGGCTTTTTCGACTTTTTGTGACTTTCAACTACTGTTTTTGCTTGTTTTATCAAAGTTTGCACTGTTTTTACTGTCTTTATAAGCTAAAACTGTTTACTGCACTTGCTAGTTTAAGTTTTGCCTAAAAGTTAAACTACAGGCTAATACACTCAAGTGTACTAGCTTTTGATAGCATTTAGTCGAAAATTATAGCATTTATTGTGTTTTCTGCCTTTCTGTAAAAAAACTTGAAAAAAAAAAAAAAAATATCCTTGTTTTCCATACTTTCCTAACTAGTGTTCCAGAGACCAGATTTTGCTGATCCCTGGGCTTTGTCTTGGTTCCTGTGTTTCTCCATTTTCCTTGTTTGGTCAGGGGGAAGTTTCTTTACTCATCAGTGAGAGTGGGGAGTACTGAGCTGTCTGTTTGTCCTTAGAGGAGTGGTTTAAGGCAGTAACTTGTAGTCTATTGGCCATTTTGGGTCATTTCCTGTCTTTTCCAGCCTCCTGCTATAAAGCGTTTTAGCGGAGTTGCCACTGTTGCACACTAGGGCAGCACCGTTAAGCAGGTTTAAACTATTCGGCTACCTAAAGTCCACTCTTCAAATTTTCCTTAAAACTACCTTCCTCGAACTATACTACTGATCTAATCAGCGTATCCTATAACTAAAAGATCATCTCTACTTGACTCCAAGTAGACTATTCTCTATCTGTTAAACCTAGCACTTGCTCCTACAGTACTTATCACCTTGATACAGCACTCTTGTCATAGATAGTACCCCAAAAGGCAAACCCCATTTCTCGGTCACCCACATCCCCGGAATCTCTTTTAAAGTTTTTGTCTATTCCTTCTAGCATGTCGAGGGATCAGTTGCTAGTGTCCTCTCCTGCTCAGCTGGTGAACCTGGGAATATTGAGGCAATGTTACAATTGCCTCATGTACACAGACAACCCTCTCCTCCTCCCACAAAACACAAATACATGCGAGAGATGCAACTATACGGCCAAACTGGAGGCTGAGCTCTCTCAACATAGGACTGGCAAGACCAGACAGGAGGAGAAGGTTACCACACACACTATAGACCCAGTCTCACATAGTACCATCACAACCTCAAATCATACACATAAACACAGAAAGGCATACTCGGAGGCTCTGATCAAAAATCTACCAAAACAGCAGAGGCCACCAAAGCAGACACCCAAACAACCACCACCTCAGAACACAACACCTGCAACACATAGACCTCATAGTCAGAGTGTCAAACAGTCACAGCCCTTAAGGCCAAACACAATGCCAGACACACTAGTCATTGGTGACTCCATAGTCAGACACACTGACGTCCGCACACCAGACTGAGTAAGGAGAGAGTTACAGTAAGCTGCCTGTCGGGCGCTAGAATCCGCCACATAACGCAAGCACTCAGGTCTCTCAACAGCAGGTACAAATACGACTCAGTCATTGTCCACGCTGGTGTAAACGACCTGAGACGTACCTCCTTGGATTACATGAAAGAGACATTGAGGAGCTCTCTGATTATGTAGCCCAGGCAGGTATGACCCTGACCCTGAGCAGTATCCTACCTTCACCAAGAATGATGCCACAATACAGAGATAAGATGATCAGCTTTAACAATTGGCTTAAACTCTGGTGTCATTCAAAGGGGATCCAATGTCTGTCTGCCTGGGATGACATGCTGGACAAGCCACGCTGCCGCAAGGGACGGCTTGCACCTGTCACCCTGGGATTCGGATATTGGCAAAGGATCTTGCCACCCCATAGTGCCTTTTTAGGCAAGGCTCAAATTCTAAACCTACCACCCTAGAACACAAAAAGGAAAAAACTAAGGGTAATGCTGCTCAATGCCAGAAGTCTAAATCTCAAAATGCATGCACTCGAGGCCCTTCTCAGTATGGAGAACATCGATGTCTGTGCTGTGACAGAAACCTGGTTCAAGGCTCCTGAGAGCACCCCAGCACTATCAGGTTTTACCTCATATCATGCTCCGCCCCAAAATCCGGACAATACCAAGAAAGGAGGGGTATCCATATTCATCAAGGACACCCACACCTCAAGACTGGTGGCAACGACGATGCATCGGAGACCATCCAGGTGCAATTAACCATAGGCAAGACTGCTCTGCAAATTGTAGCATGTTACAGGCCACCCTCACAAACTCAGGAACCTCACATGGCTTTCCTGAAAACACTGGAGGGATAAATGCATCTCCAAACACCATCATACTAGGTGACTTCAATTACCCTAATATAGACTGGGAACACTACTCAAGCCCAAACACCCTAGCCCAAAAGTTCCTGGAATTCATAAACTCAAATGCCATGGAACAACTAGTCACCATCCCCACAAGAGGAGAAAACATACTTGATCTCATCATCACGAACATGGGAGCACAATGTTCAACACCGAAGTATACCCCTCACTGGTGAGATCAGATCACAAACTAATCTCGCTGGAGGTCCTCATCCCACCCCCATCTGAAATAAAAAAGACCACAGTAAAGAACTTCTAAAGCCGACTTCACACTTCTAAAGACTAGTGTGGTCTCCTTTAAGGCCCCGAGCAAGGAAAACAGTACTCAAGCCGCTGAATCACTTACAAATGCCTTCTACCAGCACCTGCAGGACTGCATGGATAAGGCAATCCCAAGCAAAACAAAGACTCTTTGTCCCAAAGGCAAGCGTCCAGTCTGGTGGACCCCCGCCATAAACAAACTCTACAACAAAAGGAGGAAGCTACTACAAGATAGAGCAAAATCCTTAAAAGGTAAGACACCTTTGATCACTATAAGTAAAAAACTAAGAGCTCTCATAAAATCATCCAAAGCAAATTTTGAGAGAAAAATAGCTAAAGACTCAAAAGACAATCATAAGGCCTTCTTTAGCTATGTTAGAAACCTGGGAGGAAACTCCCAGATATGCTCAGAACTAGTTCAAAATGATGTGAAGATTACTGATCCTACAGACATTGCCAACATACTGGCTGACAGGTTCAGTGCAAACTCCCCCCCCCCCCCAAAAAGGAGAGATATATATACCAAACGATTGCAGCCCCCCAACATCTCTAACGCAAGTGAGAACTGCTCTCTCCAAAGCAAAAACACAGCATCCATGGGACCTGATGGTGTCCCGGCTGTGTGCTCCACGAACTCAACGAGGAATTAAACCCACAGCTAGGACAGCTGTTTAATCATAGTCTCACCTCTGGATACGCACTCCAGGAGTGGCGCACTGCAACTGTGGTCCCACTTCACAAAGGCGGTGCCTCCACCGACCCTGGAAATTACCGGCCCATTAGCTTGACAAGCCTTATCTGCAAAGCCATGGAGAGGATCATAATGGACCTCATAAATAAAGACATAGGGAATTTGCAGACTTTGGATCCAACCCAGTTTGGCTTTGTCAAAGGCAGATCATGCCTTTTAAACTTGGTTGACTTTTTCGAAACAGTCACCAAAGCCATTGATGAGGGAAAGACAGTCCATACAGCCTACCTAGATCTGGCGAAGGCCTTCGATACAATACCCCACTCGGGTATCATTGAAAAACTCATCAGCTTAAATGTTAACCCATACATCACAAGATGGGTTGCAAACTGGCTGAGTGACAGAACCCACAGGGTCAGAGTTGCTGGCGCCATGTCAGACTCAAAGCCTGTCACAAGTGGTGTCCCACAGGGCTCAGTCCTGGGCCCACTCTTGTTTGGCATCTACTTTTCAGTACAAGCAAACACAGGAGGGTTATGGCTGACAAAGTTTGCAGATGACTGCAAACTGGGAGCCATAGTCGAAAACACATCTGACACAGATATCCTTCAGAAGGGTCTCACAGAAATGGATAACTGGTGCCAGAGCCATGGCCTAAAGTTAAATGCCAAAAAATGCATAGTCATACCCTTCGGGAAAAACAAGGTTACCCCTAGCTACCATATAGGTGGCAATCCACTGACCACAGAAGAAGTTATCAGGGACCTGGGGACCCAGGTTGACAGTAGCCTGTCATTCGACACCTATGTAGCTAAAGTACTTAGGAAGACCTTCTACATTGCCCACCTTATCATGAAGGGATTCACATCTAGATCAAGGGAGGTCATAGTCTCCCTATACTCATCACTCATCAGACCAATGATTGAGTACAATGCCCCATTCGGAATGTATCTGACCCGACATGCAGCAGCTGGAGAGGCCACAAAAGTTCCTCACCAAAAGGATAAAGGGTCTCAAAAATCTGTCCTATGCTGCCCGACTGAAAGAACTCCAGCTCTATTCAGTCGCTTACCGCTTGCTCAGAGGTGACCTTTGCCTGACATACAAGGCCATGTCAAACCCAGATTTGATGAATATGCTTCACCTCAAAAAATCTAGATCCGTCAGAGCCACAAGGGTGGGAGACTTAAACCTCAACACGGCTATTAATAGGACGTGCTGGAAGGATAGATTCATCACCCAAAGACTCCCTACGCTGTGGAACAAAATCCCGGTATATGTGAGGCAGAGCACCTCGCTGGCCTTGTTCAAGAGAAATCTTGACCAATGGATGGGAGATCGCAGATATACCCCAGGGATTACTTCAGTGTCACTGCTCGACAGAGGCACAGCAAAATAATGGGTATAGTTCCCCATACTAAAGGGGTGGCGTAAGCCACAAAACTATGGGCTAGGCTTGTAAATGCCCTCGGGCAGATAGCCTAGTATGAACCTAAACGGCCAATAAACTATAATATCTGGGCCAGAAACCACTCCTCCTGCGGTAGATAGGTTACCTAGTGCTTACCACTCCCACTGATAAGCTAGAAGGCTTCTCTCCAACACAGAAGGGCTTGGGGGGCTCAGAAGCTTACCAACAGTCCTGGATACAGCAAATTTGTAGCTGGACTACACTAGTTAAAGGAAAGGCGGGGACCAAACGCAAACATGGGCTATTAAACCAGAAAGTAGAAAGAGATGGAAAAACTGCCCAAACGGCCAATGAACTACAATTTCTGGGCCAAAACCCACTCTTCCCATGGTAGATAGGCTACCTAGTGCTTACCACTCCCACTGATAAGCTAGAAGGCTTCCCTCCAACACAGAAAGGCTTGGGGGGCTCAGAAGCTTACCAACAGTCCTGGATACAGCAAGTCTGTATCTGGACTAGACTAGTTACAGGAAAGGCAGGAAACAAGCTTAGAATTTTTTTTTTACAGAAAAACAGCTAAAACAGCAGTAAATACAATTCAAATTGCAGTGCAGGCTAGCACACTTGAGTGTGTAGCAATATTACGGCAAACACAGTTTAAATAAATGCAATTAAATTAACGAATGACTAAAAAACAAGTGCAGAAGGCAGTAAATTAGAAGGCTACTAACAAGCAGTAATAAGTGCAGACTAAGAGCAACTGAACAGATAACAGCACGCAGAACTGCAACTTAGACAGTTACAGTAGGTGCAGCTGAATAAAATATGTATATATTTTATTTATTTATTTATTTTTTGAGTGAGGGAGGGAACAGAGCAGGATTAAGAGGCTACAGGGGTTGTCCTTCCCAAATGCTCTTTGTACACAGTAGGAGTGCCTGAAATCAGAATATGACCTCACTGCACTCAGTTGAGTAAGCAAATGAGATGGGCCCAGAAGGAGTATCCAAGTACAAATTTACAAGAGGGGCGGCCAATTTCAAAGCCACCAAGGGTTCAGCTCTGAGCCCACTGCTATTCATTTTGGTGATGGACTACATTAGCAAACAGGTCTGAAGGGACAGATCCACAAAGCTGTTGTATGCAGACATTGTAGCACTGAACTCCAGCAAAGGATAGGGGAATGGAATGCAAAACTGAAGGCACATGGGATGAAGACAGGTGTCATGGTAGGAAATGGTGGAATTCAGAAGAAGCTGAGAATTGAGACAGAAAGGAAAATAAAGGAACAGTTTAACAGCTTCAAGTATCTGGGAGGGGTGGTTGAAGTGAAGGGAAGTCTGAATGTAGAGGTCAAAACTAGAATCAGAGTGGGTGCAGCCAACTGGCCAGGTGTTGTATATGACAGAAGAATGACAAAGAAGCTGAAAAGTAAGGTGTACAAGACAGAAACCTGGGCAATAAAGGCAGAGCAGATGAGGAAATTACAGATAATTAAGATGAAGTGCTGGGATCACTTCATTGGCTCTGTTTGACAGAGGATCAGTTAATTAATCAATGGGGCGGCAAATGCCGACACACTCTGGCTAGGCTTATAAATGCCCTCGGGCTGATAGCCTAGTACCTACATATGAGCCAACATTAACACCAGGACAGGAACAGGGAGGGTGGGTGGGGAACTAACTGTAGAGACACAGCCACAACTTTCAGTTGAGTTAATATTCAGTGAGCAACACAAATAAATAAACTGCAAAACTATATAAAAAGACTAGATAAAAGTGCACTTAAATTCACTTATACATCCAGTTGATTACAGGTAGATCTTAGCCGGAGCAAAGTTCAGATAATAATGGGAATCTGAGAGGACATAGGATGAGTCAAAGGGGACCACAAAAAAAGAGGAAGTTGATACATTTTGGAGAAGTATCTATGAAGATCCTGTGGAACATAACAAAGATGATAAATGGATAGAAGAAGTAAAAGAAAGAATAAGAAGTTTAAAGGTACAGGATAGGAAATGGGATGAAATAACAGCCAGAGAGATTGAAACAAAGTTGAGAAAAGCCTCCAACTGGAAAACCCCAGGCCCAGATGCAGTACCTAACTTTTGGCTTAAAGTATTAACTTATTTACACGAGGATTTAGCCATGAGTAAGAACTATTTATATGCACACCCCGAACACACACTGCACTGGTTAACAACAGGAAAAACAATGTTCTTACTCAAGCTACCCTAAAAAATACAGACCAATAACTTGCCTTCCAACGATGTATAAACTATACACGGGAATGGACTCCAACAGAGAAAACTCAATTATGGCAGTAGAACAAAAGGGCAATAAAAGAAAGTCATATGGAAAAAAGGATAATTTGTTGTTAAACAAAGTTATAGTGGAGAACTGTACGAAGGGGAAGAATCTAAGTATGGCATGGATTGACTACAAGAAAAAGCATTTGATAGTATCCCACATTCATGGATAAAAGAGTGCTTAAAAATGTATAAGATACACCCTACACTGACTACATTACAGTAACCATAAACAGTGGCAGACCACTTTGCAATTAAGCCATGATAAAGGACAGATCATCATCCCCGGTATAAAAATTCAAAGGGGGATATTCCAGGGTGATTCTTTGTCACCTGCTATTCTGCCTTGACATTAATCCATTAAGCTGTTTACTTAACAGCTTAGGCCATGGTTACAATCTGGCTCCTAGAAAACAACAAAGTCTAATGACTTCTCATCTTCTCTTTGTCAATGATTTAAAACTGTACAGCTCATCAGATGAGGAACAGAAAGCACAGCTGCAGGTTGTTAAAACTTTTTCAGATGATATTGGAATGTCTTTAGGTCTTGATAAATATGCAAAAGCAACCTTTAAAAATGGAAAACTACAGCACCAGGAAAACATCAGTTTGGGACAAGAATGTGATGTAAAAGAACTTGAGCAAGAGAGAGTGTATAAATACTTGGGAATTGATGAAGGATCAGCAATAAAACATGAACAAATGCGAATAAAACTCAGTAAGGAGTACTTTAGAAGACTTAAATTAATCCTGAAAACAGCATTAACATCTAGGAACAAGACCCAAGCTATAAATCAGTTTGCTCTTCCTGCCCTAACCTATGGTTTTGGAGTGACTGACTGGCCCCAAAAAGTGTTGGATAGACTGGATATTAAAACAAGAAGGATGCTTCATGCTCACTAAATGATTTATAAAAATCAGTGTATACCAAGACTATATATTCCCCGTTCCAAAGGCGGGGTGGGCCTCCTTGAAATTGATTACATGTATAGATCTGCAATCGTGGGACTCCACACATATCTACTGATCTCACAAGATCCAAATGTAGTGAAAGTTTTGAAACATGAGGAGAATAAATCTAAGATGATGCCTCTGCTTAATTTTGCAGAAGCATATCAACATCAAGCAGGAACGGAAGTCAAACCAGAAGTGGATAAAAACCAGGTAGCAACTGAACGAACTGAATGTGCTAAAAACAAAAGAAAGAATATAAGGTGAAGGACCAGATGAGAAGGCAAGAAATGTGGAAAAACATGAATATAGTTGCAAGTATAGAAAACTTCTGGAAGAGCCTCATGTTGATCAAGAATGAACGCAGGAATGGTTAACAAGAGGTGAATTCACATCAAGAAATGAATGGTTAATACTGGCAGCCCAAGATAGTGGGTTACGTACACACTGGTTTACAAAGTCCATTGAACATATGAGAGAAAGAAACATATGTAGGTTTTGTACAACCAAACTGGAAACAGTTACACATCTTGTTGCTGGTTGCGACTCACTAATGGCAGAGGGACTGTATACTGAAAGGCATAATAATGTGGTGAGACTGTTACACTGGAGATTGTGCAAACATTATGGTATCAAAGTGGCTGAAAAACACTGGAAACATAAGCCACAAAGAATCATAGAAAATGAAGTTTATATCACATGGGATCATCCAATACCAACAGTTCAAAAGATAGATGCTAGAAAGCCGGATATAGTGGTCCAAGAAAAGAAGACAAAAGTAGCATTGATCATTGAAATTGCCACACATAGTGACCACATCGTTTTGTGTACAGAGAGATACAAAGTCATAAAATACCTTGATCATCATCTTCTTCTTTCGGCTGCTCCCGTTAGTGGTCGCCACAGCACATCAACTGTTTCCATTTCTTTCTGTCTCTGCATCTTGCTCTGTCACACCAACCACCTGCATGTCCGCTCTCACCACATCCATAAACGTTATCTTAGGCCTTCCTCTTTTCCTGTTACCTGGCAGCTTCATCCTTAGCATCTTTTTCCCAATATACTCTGCATCCCTCCTCAGCACATGTCCAAACCAACATAATCTTGCCTCTCTGGCTTTGTCTCCAAACCTTCCAACCTGGGCTGACCCTCTAATATACTTATTCCTAATCCTGTCCATCCTCGTCACACCCAGTGCAAATCTTAACATCTTCATCTCTGCCACTTCAAGCTCTGACTCCTGCCTTTTTGTCAATGCCACTGTCTCCAACTCATATAAGATAACTGGTCTCACTACCCTCTTGTAGACCTTCCCTTTCACTCTTACTGGTACTCGTCCGTCCCTCTTGTAGACCTTCCCTTTCACTCTTACTGGTACTCATCTGTCACAAATCACTCCTGACACTCTTCTCCACCCACTCCATCCTGCCTGTACTCTCTTCTTCACCTCTCTTCCACACTCACCATTACTTTGAACTGTTGATCCCAAGTACTTAAACTCATTCACCTTTGCCACCTCTACTCCTTGCATCCTCACAATTCCTCTATCCTTCCTCTCATTCACACACATATATTCTGTCTTAGTCCTGCTGACCTTCATTCCTCTTCTCTCTAGAGCATATCTCCACCTCTCCAGGGTCTCCTCCACCTGTTCCCTACTCTCACTACAGATCACAGTATCATCTGCAAACATCATAGTGCATGGGGACTCCTGTCTGATCTCGTCTGTCAACTTGTCCATCACCATTACAAATAAGAAAGGGCTCAGAGCTGATCCTTGATGTAATCCCACCTGCACCTTAAACGCATCTGTCACTCCCACCGCAGACCTCACTGCTGTCACACTACCCCCATACATATCCTGTACCACTCTTACATACTTCTCTGACACTCCCGACTTCCTCATACAATACCACAACTCCTCTCTAGGCACCCTGTCATATGCTTTCTCTAAATCCACAAAGACACTGCAACTCCTTCTGACCTTCTCTGTACTTCTCCATCAACACTCTCAGAGCAAACATGGCATCTGTAGTGCTCTTTCTTGGCATGAAACCATACTGCTGATCACTAATCATCACCTCCCTTCTTTACCTAGCTTCCACTACTCTTTCCCATAACTTCATGCTGTGACTGATCAGTTTAATCCCTCTGTATTTACTCTACAGCTCTGCACATCACCCTTATTCTTAAAAATCGGTACCAAAACACTTTTTCTCCATTCCTCAGGCATCCTCTCACTTTCCAAGATTTCTTTAAACAATCTAGTTAAAAACTCCACTGCCATTTCACCTAAACACCTCCATGCTTCCACAGGTATGTCATCTGGACCAACAGCCTTTCCATTCTTCATCCTCTTTATAGCTATCCTTGCTTCCTCCTTGCTAATCCACTGCACTTTTATGATTCACTATCAGCACATCATCCAACCTTCTCTCCCTCTCATTCTCTTCATTCATCAACCCCTCAAAGTACTCTTTCCACCTGCTCAACACACTCTCCTCACTTGTGAGTATGTTTCCCTCATTATCCTTTATCACCCTTACCTGCTGCACATCTTTACTAGCTCGGTCCCTCTGTCTAGCCAATCGGTTCAGGTCCTTTTCTCCCTCCTTAGTGTCCAACCTTTTATACAACTCTTCATACGCCTTATCCTTAGCCTTCGCCACCTCTCTCTTTGCCATGCACCTCATCTCCTTATACTCTTATTGCTGTGGTGGTGCCTGGAAGTTTTTGCTACGCTAATTACTTTGTTTTTCTGCTGGGCGCTTTTAATCTGCTGCTGCTTCTTGTTTATCTATTACTTTCTCCATCTCTTTGACAACCCCACTTCTTCTTCGCCAACCTCTTTCTCTGTATACTCTCCTGTACTTCTTCATTCCACCACCAGGTCTCCTTGTCATCCTTCTTCTTTCCAGATGTCACACCAAGCACCTTTCTAGCCATCTCTCTTACTAGCTCTGCTGTAGTTACCCAGCTATTTGGTAACTCTTCACTGCCACCCAGTGCCTGTCTTAACTCTTCCCTGAACATCACCTCACAATTACCATTTTTCAATTTCCACCATTTGATCCTTGGTGCTGCCCTCACACTCATCCTCCTCTTCTTGATCACCAATGTCATCCTACAAACCACCATGCTATGCTGCCTAACTACACTTTCCCCTGACACCACTTTACAGTCTCCAATCTCCTTCAGACTGGTTCTTCGACATAACATATAATCCATCTGTGTGCATCTTCCTCCACTCTTGTATGTTACCCTATGCCCCTCCCTCTTGTTAAAATACGTATTCATCACAGCCATGTCCATCCTTTTCGCAAAATCCACTACCATCTGACCTTCTGCATTCCTTTGCTTAACACCATACCTACCCATCACTTCCTCATCCCCTCTGTTCCCTTCACCAACATGCCCACTGAAATCTGCTCCAATCACCAGTCTCTCATCCTTGGGTACAGTCATCACCACTTCATCCAACTCTCTCCAAAATTTTTCTTTCTCATCCATCGCACACCCAACTTGTGCAGTATATGCACTAACAACATTCATCATTGCACCATCAATTTCCAGCTTCATAAGCATCACTTTATCCGACACTCTTTTCACCTCCAAAACACTCAGCATACTGCTCCTTCAGGATAATGCCTATGCCATTTCTCCTCCGATCCACACCATGATAAAACAATTTGAAACTGCCTCCGATACACCTAACCTTGCTCCCCTTCCATCTGGTCACTTGCACACACAATATACCAACCTTCCTTTGGTCCATCATATCAGCTAGCCCTCTCCCTACACCAGTCATACTGCCAACATTCAAAGTTCCGACCCTCACTATCACAGTCATAGCCTTTACCTGCTTTCGGGTATGCCTTCCACCTCTTCTCCAAATACCTTGATCTGCAGGCAGAAAAGAGAGCCATGTGGAAGAAAGATACCCAGACAGTTCCAATAGTAGTAGGAACAGCTGGTCTTATAAAAAATAATTTATAATCATATTTAGATATGTTACCAGTTACAGTGTTACACTGACAGAGTATCATCCAGAGAGAGATCGGTATCTTCTAGCCCCTGAAAGTGAGGAGAGACTAGTCAAAGACAGAGCTCAAAGCTGACCCTATGAATTCCAGATTATGAGTAGGAGTCAGCTTGCATTTTTTTTTATATTGATTTTTCCTAGGAATTCTAGCTTTAGGGTGCAATGTGTAAGGTGCTTAATGATAGATGGTTGGTCAAGGGTAAGGAATCATAAGTACAGAAACACCCGGAATCCTTGCAGTCTCAAGTGAGCTGTTATCACTGCCATGCTATTGGTGAACACTCTGGGGGCAGCACTCGGAATTGATAGTGATTGGCTCCCAGCCGGAAGTGGAGGAATCTTCGGGAGCATTTGTCCATTTTCATGTGATAATACACATCCTCAAAATCTTTCAAGCACATCCAATCATCTTTCTCCTGAAATGGGAGGATAGAGTGAACCGTAACCATCCAGAATTTTGTCTGTCTGACAGACTTGTTTAGGATGCTGAGGTCCAAGATTGGCCTCCAGTCCCGTCTTTTTTGGCACTAAAAAGAACCTTCAGAAAAACCCGGATTATATCTGGTCTGGTGGGACTGTTTGGATGATTCTTTTTAGAAGCAGCTTCTGAATTTCTTGTGCTGCTATATCCCTCTGACTGGGTGGAACATCGGGGATTCGCCTTTACGGCTTCAGGTAAAGGTTGAAGGGGATGTAATAACCTCTGGTAATTATCATCTGCATCCAAGAATCTGTCATTATGGATTGCCAGGCAAGGTGGTGCAGAATAAACTGTCCCCTGACTGCTTACAGAGGGAAGCAATCGGGGCGCTCTTCAAGAGCGCTGATAAGGTTGTCCAGAGAAAGAATCTCTGGATGAAATCCACAACTGGCCACAGCACAAATGCAGGTTTAATAAAAAACTCAAAACTCTAACGCATCAGTTTACAGCCTTCCAGGAGTAATACAAAACACACAGCTTTACACAGACTTTATATAAAACCATTCATCAATTAATTATTCAATTACATAGTAATTGTTTCCAATTAATCTCTAAATTTAAGCCTACAGGTGCCATAGTATTGAACTTTAAAATATAAACAGATTCTTTACAAAGAAGTTTGTCCTTAATATCACATATTTCACCAATTTTCATAAAAACTTGCTCTAAAACAGAAGCTTTTAACAAAGAATGACCAACAAACTCAATAATTGTAGAAACCAAAAGGCCTGGAATAGCTGCAGGAAAACAGACCAAGTATAGCAAATGTACCTGACAAAATTTTCTTTCTTTGCGCTTGTATCCAAGTAATGTAAACCTTGTATCCAAACACCAGCGACTCTGTATTGTTTTGAACTAAAAATATATAAATATATATAAATATAAATATCTTTTACTTCAAAGCAATACAGAGTCGCTGGTGTTTGGATATAAGGTTTACATCATTTGGATACAAGCGCAAAAAAAGGAAAGAATGACCAGCATTATGAACTGGTTTGAAATGCATTGCAACATGACTTTCTATTTTCCCATTCTTTATATCTCTTATATGTTCCTGTATTCTTACTTTAAATTTCCTTTTGCTTTCTTCTATATAAAATAAATTACAAGGGCAGCTGAGAGCATATATTATCCCTTCACTGTTACATGAAAAGCTACCACCAGGAGAAAACTTAATACCATTTATTTTCTTAAAATTTGTAACACAGAAACATATAGAGCAACCACCACAAGGGCGAGTGCCCCTCATGGCAGGAATTATGTGCAGTGTCTCATTAGGCATAGAGAAATAGCTAGAAACCAAACAATCTTTCAAACCTTTTCCTTTTTTGTAGGAAATACAAGGACTATTTGCTATTATTCTCTGCAATTACATGTCCTGAAGTAAAAATTTCCAACTACTATATAATATTTTATTAATCCTATTGCTCATACATTGAAACAATATATATCTGATTTTTGCAAGATTCAATATTATTCCTTTCTCCATGCATGACATTTTGACACTGTTTAACCCCAGTCTAAATGCTACAACTCTTTGTAAAGACTTCTTAACTACATTGTAGTTATAACCCCTATTAATAAACATGCAAAAGAGTCTCTGGACCCCTGATTACATAGACCCCCTCTGCCTCTGTGGGGGCGTCTTCCAGATGAGTTACCCCCCTCTGTCCTGGGAGGTAAACTCATCACATGTATCACGGAAAGGACCCTGGGACTTCGTGTACCACATCTTTCCACTTCTCTGATTCCTGGAGTAAGATCATTGCGGGGGTAGAAAAACATACTCCCACGGCAGACAGGGTCTTGCCATCTTTTTCACACCGGGCCAATGTGTCTTTCACTTTTTGGCCAAAAAGAGAACAAGCTTCCACTGGAGCTTTGAAAAAGGAAGACTTAACAGGGTCTGCAAAATCACACAGGAGCATCCGGGTGTGAGGTGTCATGACAACACCTGCACCCGCTGCCTCTAGCCACTCCTTCGGTAGTATGAGAGATCAACCGCATGGACGAGTTAGATATAGAGTCCAGGGTGGCAACTTTGTCGCGTACTTCATCAGAGACTACTCCTGCTAAGGTTCCAGAGAGTTCTGAAATTAGGTCTCTCTGGAGCCTGGTAAAGTGTGTCAAGTAATTCAATGACCGGATGGCAATGATCGATGAAGAAAACACCCACTTCCCTAACTTGTTCGGGGGGTAGACAGTTTGTCTCTCCTCGGCGAGCTCTTTCTTAGTGGCTGCCGCCACCATAGGTAGGCCTTTAGACCAATGTGGACTGTCATCTGGTGGAGAAAGAATTTTGTCTGGTGGAGAAAGAATTTTGTCTGGTCTGTGGGGGATAGGTTCAGCAATGTCAGGATTCCTCCACGCGTGCAGCACGATGAGCTGCACCAGGTCATCTGTAGCCAGGGTCAACCAAGAAGTAGAGGGTCAAGCACGGAAAGCCTGCAATAATACAGACTCCTCACAGGAAGGGATGGTGGGCTTCCAGTCTCCCCACTGCTTTAAAATTTCCAGGATATCTCCAAATGAGACATCCTCAGGGGGTGACCGTGGGGACCCTTCCCCTTCACCATAGTCTGTATCTTCAGTAAGGGATTCCTCGGGAGAATCCATATGCTTCCTCTTACACAATCTCTTATGTGGTACCTCCTCAGTGAGGGCATCTGAGGAGTGGGTACCTTGTGGAAGGGTACTTTGAGGTTCCCGTGCTCAATGTCCTAGCATAGTGGACCGTGTCAGCTGCGGTTCAGAGGATAAGTAAATATGAGTTTCCGGTGCTGAAGGAATCAGCTGTGAGCCTGCAGAGGCAAGTGCCCTCTCCATCACCTGGAAAGCGGGCCCACCTGAAGAGGAGTGGAATCCTGGAACCGAGAAAGACAACCTCAGGACCGGGGGTCACACCCGTCTTCGACGAGCTCAACCCCAGGGAAGAAGCCACAGGAGGACTTGGTGCTGCCAAAACAGAACCGCAGTAGACGGTGCCATACTAAGGGTCATGGTGCCAACAGCCCAGTCACGATCCAGGGGATGGCTCAGCTCCGAGTGAGTTGAAGTCCATAGGGTAGGCTCCAGACCCATGGTATGGTCTACCAATGGAACAGAAATAGAAGTTATGTCCTTACCATAACGTTCCATGTGGAGTGTTCGTTCAGAGCCGATCCTGCATCGAGAAGAAGCTCGAGAACAATCCCCTCTGCCTTACTCAGATCTAGTTTGCAAGCAAACCAGCAGTCAGAGAGAGAACATTCATGCCAAAATCACATAGATACAAAAATAATTATCTATCTATATATATATATATATATATATATATACATATATATATATATATATACATGTAAACCATATATACAACAACTGCAATGCAGAAGCAGAATACTCCAGACCAGGCACCAAACTGAACGCTCTTCCTAAGGGTGGGAGAGATGAACACTCCACATGGAACGCTATGGTAAGGACATAACTTATATGTGATAGTGTTCGATCGTGTCCCCATGTTCCTGAGGAACTCACGGAAGGACGTTCTTGAGCACAGTGGAACCAAAGGTTGCCCTGTCCCTAGAAACCTTGTCTACCTTGGAATGAGAAATGAATGTATGTGGTTTAGACTAAGTAGCAGCAAATAGCGCCTAGTGGTTGAGCCAGGGATGTAGATACTGATCTTGTGAAATGTCCTTTGGGTTTGTCCAAAAGAGTTTGATTTGAAGAATCATAGACATAGATGATACAGTCAGTTAACCATTTAGAAAGAGTTCTTTTAGTAACCGCTACTCCTTTTCTGTTATCAGCAAAGGCTACAAAAAGTTGATCAGATTTCCTGTGATCTTTTGTTCTATCCAAGTAAAATCTGAGTTGTCTGTGGACATCTAATTTGTGTAACATATACTCCATTTTATTGGTGTGATTCTTGAAGAAGGTGGGTAATTCAATGGACTGATTAATATTGTTAATAGAGCAAACTTTAGGAAGGAAGGATGAATTAGTGGGAAGAGAAACTCTGTCAGAGTGAAAGATCAAATAAGGGTGTTTAATGGAGAGAGCTTGAAGTTCAGGGATGTAATGGCTACCAAAGAGGGTCTTCCACAACAAAAATTTCAATGGACAAGAGGAGGCTGGTTCACAGCATCAACTTAGATAATAATAAGTTTAGACTCCAAGGTGACGTAGCAGATCTAATTGGTGGTCTAATATGAAAAGACCCTTTTAAAAAGGCTTTACAAAGTCTGTGGGCCATAATAGGAGCACCACATTCTTCCACATGGAAATTAGAAATGGCAGCCAATTGAACTTTTAAAGTGGCAGGAGAAGCACCCTGGTGGAACAATTCTGTTAAAAACTCTAAAATTTTATTCAAAGGAGCTATGACAGGGTCCACCTGCTGTGTATTTGCCCAGAATACAAAGCGCTTCCATTTACTAGTATATGTTTTAGTAGTGGAAGCTTTATGAGAAGCCACTAATATATTCTGAACTGCAGGTGAAAGAAGATCAGACCTGGCTAAGTAGGGAATTGGAGCAGCCAAGCTGCTAGATGGAGGGAGGAGAGCGAGGGGTGGGGAGCCCTGACGAGTGAGTCAATAGATCTGGCTCTGGGTCCAGGATCCAGGGCCCCCAGTGTGTCATGAGAAAGGGAAACCAAATTTGACGAGACCAGAATGGGGCAATGAGGATTATTGTCCTGTGCAGGTTGATGGCTTTCTGGAGAAACTTTGTGATCAGGGAAAAGGAGGGCCAATCGTGAATCAGTGCCCCTGGGGACTTCGGGTAATAGGGCAAGCTCATTGGAAACAGATCGCAGGATGGCTGGCCCTGATTGTTTTAGGGACCACGTAACAGGATTGCTCTGCTCAGCCTGTCGGCTATGACGCTGGATGACCCTGCATAGCTGATAGGACTTGGTTCCCCTGCTTGTTTATGTACCAGACTACAGACATGTTGTCCGTCTGAACTGCAATAGTCCCTAGAAGAAGGGGAGCAAAGTGTTGCAACGCTAGAAACACTGCCCTCAACTCTAGAACATTGATGTGCAGATTGTACTCTAAATTGGTCCATTCGCCTTGGACTGTCTGTCCCTGAAAGATGCCCCCCCACCCTATCAGGGAAGAGTCCGGTCACCGTAGCTTGGGTAGCACAAATGGTCTCCCTCTGGAAAGGTTGCAAGTCTGAAGCCACCAGACTAGGTGTGATTTGCATGTGTTCGTTATAAGAATTTGGTGTGTCAGAGGTAGCTGAACAGTAGCCATTGTAGGACTCTATCGAATAAGAGAAGCTGACATGAGTCCCAAAACCTTCAGTACCAGTTTTGCTGGGGATTTCCTGGACGACAGAAGAAGACGTATGTGAGTCTGAAGTGACTCCTATGAATAAAATTCCGCTCCTATGAATAAAATAATAGTAAAGATTTTAAATTCGAGGTGAACACACAGTTGAAGAGTGTGATCTCTGGCCTGTACTATTGACGCTGGGTGGTGGCAGAAAGGAGCCAGTCGCCCAGATAAACACCTGTGAGACGCTACCACTGCCATGCATTTGGTGAAGACCCTGGGGGCTGAGGTCAGACCAAAGGGCAGGGCTCAAACTGAAAGTGACTGGCTGATCTGGACGCCCTGGCCATCTTGATGTGGTAGTATCGCCCTTCAGATCTATTGAGCACATCCAGTCGTCCTTCTGTAAGAATGGAAGGATCGATTGAGCGTGACCATTTGGAACTTTTCTTAAGGTATTGAGGTTGCTTAGGTCCAGAATGGGCCTCCAGTCCCCTGTCTTCTTTGGAATTAAAAGAACCTTGAGTAAGTTCGAATCCTCTTTGGTCCGCTGGGACTGGTTGGATGACTTTTTCTAGCAGCTTTGAAATTTCTATAGCTGCTGGTTCTCGCAGATGGGACATCTGGGAGTCTTTTCTTCGGAATGGGATTGGATAGAAATGGTATACTGTAACCTCTGGTAACAACGCTTTTACCCACTTGTCTGTAGTAATGTTTTGCCAGGCCTGAGGGTATAAAGACTGCCTCCAGAGCAGGACAGTGGGCCTCCTCTCAGGAGTGCTGGAAAGGTTTACCAGGGAGTGTATCCCTGTCACCTTGATTCACCTCTGCCCCTCCTCTGCCTCTGGAAGGCATCACCCTGTGTGCCTGGGAAAGATCCTTGGGTTTGCCACCCTTTGGGGTACGGTCTGATGGGTGGAAAAACGGACTGCAGACAGAGTCTTTCCCTCCTGCTCACACCAGGTAAGGGTCTCCTTTACTTTGGGGCCAAAGAGTGGCACAAATGGGCGTTAGTAAAGGAAGACTTGAATCTAGGATTGTCTAAGAGCAATCGCTGAAGTTGCCCTAACCTGCCGCGTAAGAGATCAGCCTCATGGACGAGTTTACAATGGATGTAAGTATTAAGTTGCACTGTCACTATCTCTGAGACAGCAGCATCTGTAGTGAGTGGTATCTCCCAACACTTTGACTAGATCCGTAAAGTGGGTCAAATAGTTCAGGGATCGTGAACTAAAAATGCGCTTCCCATACCTGTCCATAGTCCTAGAATCTTTATTAGGGATGGACAGATGAGCCCACTGGAACTCCTTTTGTCAAGTAAGCCTTGTCCTGGGGTGCAGTGATATATTTATTAGGCTTCCTAGGGACTGGTTCCACTGTGTCAGGAGCCCCAAGCAATAAGCTCCATTAATTCATGACCCAGGAGGAGGGCACCAAATGCCTTCAGCAAAACTGACTCATCCTCAGAAGGGGAAGGGACTGCCAGTCACCTCTGTTTTAGGATCTCCAAGATGTCAGAAAAAGAGACATCTTCTGAAGGTGACTTAGGGACCCTTCTGACTCATCCAAGTCAGTATCGGATCCTAGGGACTTCTTGAAGCCTCCGGCACCTCCAGGGGTGGCTGAGACACACGCTTGGATGTAGTGGGTGCAGAGGAGGATAACGGTCCTTTATGGGAGGAGAAGCTGTTTCTGCTGATGTGGTTGTCTGAGTAGACAACACCTTCCTCATGGGTATCTCCGGTTCTCCCGGAACCAAGGATGCGGATCGGGTGAACGGAGCCGACCGAGAAAAGGACGGTTCTGGCACCGAGGGCTCCACAATCAGCAGCTCAGCTTTTTCCGCCCCAAGACTGGACAGGTCTCGAGGAGGAACAGATGGAGATAGGAAGGTTTCTTCCTCGACACAATTGAGAGGAGACCGAGATGAGCTTGGATAATAAGGCATCATTAACTTCTTCCTGCACACACGGTCTACATCGGTGTCGGAGAGAGGTCTGGAAGAAAACAGAGTCGGTGGAGCTCCATCACGGTTCCAAGACTCGAGGCTCAGAAACTGCCAACAGTTGAACACTGCCCAGAAGTCTGTGGAACCGTGATCTAACTTTACTCAAGAGGACCTGGGATCCGGGATTCCATCGAGGATTTGGATGCCTGGTCTGAAGCATCCAGAGCCTCCTGAAAAGTAGGTTTTAACAACCCTCTGTCCATGAGTTTGCCTATCTGTCATGACCCTCCCACTGAAAGAGTGACAAATTGAACAGTCCTTTGTAGTGTGGAGAGGGCCAAGACAGAGACACAGGGAACTATGGTTGTCATAACTGACATCTTTTGCCCACATTGGCAACGCTTAAAACCCAATTTAGCCTTCTCAGACATCTTAAAGTTAAATCAGATAAAGTCAAGTCCAGTAAAAGACAAGTCCAGTGAAAAATAATAAAGGTCAATCCGTTGTCAAATCCAAGTAGAAAACTCTGATAAGTTTAAATAAACTTAACGGAACCGAGAAATTCTACCTTACCACACACACATACACTATATCACTAAACACTTCTTTTAGAATAATATTATCTTGAAATATATAACTATAAAAGTTAAATCTTATCTGAAGGTGCACCCAGTGATGGCAAACTAGATCTGAGGTAAAGGCAGAGGGGATTGTGGGTATTAGGTTGTCTCGAGCTTCTTGGATCGGCTCAGATCGAACACTATCACATGAAGCCGGTACTGGGATAGGCATCGGTGTTGAGGGCTTCGATACCTCCAAGGAGGTCAGGAGGAGGAATATATGTTGGAGTCTGTGGAGAAAATTCCTCGGCACTGGGTTGGAGGGAGGATATGGAAGAAGTTGGGAATCCTCTGGCTGCCAACAGCTGATCCACAAATCTCACTAAGTCGAATTCTGAAAGGCTTCTGGAGGAGCGGGTTGACATCACCAACGAAGAATCAGGGCATCCTAAAAAGGGGCTGTACTGCTGTCCAAAAAAGGGATGTGCCAATGGGGAATATCAGGTCAGAGGTAACACCTCACCTTTCAGTACAGTGGTCAAAAGACTAGCAAGATGTATGGGGGGGGGGGGACAGTGACCAGAACTGGAAGTGGAAAAACTGTTTTTGGTGCGGAAAGGGGTATCTGTAGTGTTGCCATGGGAGATGAAGTTCTGGATGCTTCAGTAGTCACAAGAGGTACCATGGGGGGAACTTGCAACACTGGTGATGAGGACGGTACCATAGTAGGAGGGTGAAGCATTGGTGCCGAGGGTGGCAACACAGTTGCTGGTTGAGGTCTTAGTATCGAGGATGGTATTGTAGAAGGGGCTGGAGGCCCCGGTGCCAAGATTTCTGGTGTCAATTTAGATATTTTTGTCTTCGGTTCAGAAGATTTAACTGATTTTGGAGATGAAGGATGAATGGCTTCTCTTCTGTTAGGAGGGGATGAGCCCTCCATCTCAGAAATGGCCTCTGAGAAAAAGGTTTTAAGAAGGCCCTTAAGAATCCATTTATTTTTCCTTTCCATCAAGATACAGGCCTTACATATGTTGCAAGGATGTTCAAGTGTCAAATGCTGTACCCCGAGGCAATAAACACAAGATAAGTGACTGTCAGAATTTGGCATTTTCCTACCGCACTTATCACACTGTTTGAAACCTGTTCCTTTTTTATCAGCCATCATCAAATACCCAGTGAGCACCTGTTCACAGTATACACAAAAGAAATCAATAAATTACACACCACCACAGTTAAAGAGAGAAAAGAGTTTTTTGTTCACCAACAAAGGTAAAACAAGAAATACCCAATTGGTAAAGGAAAGGAGAAAGGAAGGGGAAGAGAGGGGAATACCAACAATGGTATTGGGAATTACCTCAGAGGTACGGGAGGCCTGTACCAGCAAAGGTACGAAGAATACCACAAACTTGGTATAGAAAGTAAGAAAGAGACTTCAAAGGGTAAGCAAACTCTAAATGACTAGCAAAGAAGAGATTTTACAAGTAACCAATAAAAGGAATTTTTAGAAATAGAAATTTTTAAATGACTTAGCTTGAGAGCTGGCTTGACATGTCTTGATAGTATACGTGGCAAACGAGACCTGGGGTGACAGAGAGACGGGCACTATGGGTAAGCTTAGCTCAAGAGGTTTCTGGGTGGCGTGAGCTTGTTATAATGACTGACTCAGTTCCAAGGATGGAACCGATACCCTTCAGTAAGGAATGAATGAAGATTAACATCAGATCAAAAGGTTTCTCACAACAGACTCCAGAATCTCACTTGCCCAAGCATAATTTCTCCCTAACCTACTCTACCGCTCACAAATCTTAAACTTACAGTCCTCACTACTTTCCAAACTCCAAACCACCTACAACAAAGTCATTAGATTTGCTGCTAATCTTCCTTCTAAAACCCACCACTGTCATGCTCACAGGTCCCTCAACTGGCTAGAGCTTCCTAACCAACTCTTTTTTACTCAACTTCTCATCATCCACTCTCTCCTGAACAAGCCCTCCTCCTGCTCTAACATCTCCACACTTGTCTCCCTCTATACCCCCCTCAACCCCTCACAAGCTCAGACTAATGTCTCTTACAGATTCACAAACCCAAAACAATATTGGCCAGAATCTCTACAGATATTACCCTGCTCTATCATGGAACAAGCTTCTCATGACCCTCAGAAATATCACCCAGGTCCATGAATTCAAGAAAGCCCTCAAAAACTACTTTACCAGTTCCTGGATCTGTCACTGTAATTATTCAGCTTGACCCCCCCCCCCACTTTACCTCCATTCCTCCCTCTTCTCCACTAATTTCTTCTATAATGTTACCTCCTTTTATGACATGGCAGTCTCTTATTACTATCCACCCCCCTACACTACCCACTGGTAACCTGCTACCTGCATTCTATTTACAGTATGCCTCTTATAATAAAAATTTACACCTCCCTGTAACTAAAAAGTCAAACTGCCTTTGAATTGTACAGCTGTCCACTAATGACAATCCAATGTGTGCTTCTACCAGTTTCCTCTAATTACCAGTTTCTATACTTACTACATTGTATTAATGTCTCTGCAACTGGTTTCTCTTACTTATACTGGGATGGCTGTTGCATAATTATTTTGTATTATTTTATTTTACTTTTGTTGTACAATATTTGCTTATTTGTACTGTGGAGCTTTTCTCCCTGGGCCTCTGCTGAAAAAAGGGCAATAGCTCAGTAGGACTATTCCGGACAATAAATGTCAAATAAATAAATAAATAAAATAAATAAAACGTACTTTAAAGAAAAAATGTTTTTGTTGCTCCAAGGAAAAATACTGAAGATAGCTGGGTACAGCAGTTAGAATCTCATGCCTGCTTCTCGCGATTCCCTAAATAATGGAATAAATGTATTTCTCTTCTGCCTGGTGTACAATGAGTAGTCATTCTCCACAAACACTCTGCTGTCTCCCACATTTTTTAGTACTGTGTCCTTCTGCCACAGTTTTCTCAGAATCAACTCCTTCTGCTGGTAAGATTGCATTTTTACTATTGAAGGTCTAAGTTATTTTCTCATAGCCAGGTTTGGGGCATACACACAATGTGTCCTTTCAATTAACAATTCCTGTTGTGGAATACCAGTCCAGTTGATTATTTGTGCTTTCAGAAATTAATACAGTCTGCTCCTTCCAGCTTCTCAGATACAGCAGAAAATCTCAGCTTTTCTCCACATGCTCTGTTCTCTAATTATATTATTTTTTGAAACATCTCTTCTTGTGCAGTTTCATATTCAGCCAGCCTTTTCTTCATTTCAACCTTTGAGTTTTGCGAAACATATGTCCTATTTTATGCTATACAAAAGCAGCAGTAGTAGTGTCCCTGGCCTTATAAGCAAAGGTGTACAGCCAACCAAATTTAAGATGATGAGTCTGTGCCTCTCAAAAGAGCTCTGCACAAACTGTCAGGTATCTCTCACAAATTTTTCTTAGGAAGAAACTAAGAGCTCTGTGGACAACTGCATCAACTTCCAGAACTCACTAGGCTTCTGTCATCCAGGGCAAACATGGGCACCCCACAAAAGTAAGCCCCAGATCCTTGCCAGAAATGTGAATGCTGGGCTGATGGGATCATCCTTTTGGATGAATTGATGGCATGGGGAAAACCCAAGACTGTATGATGCTATAAGGCCATACTTGGTCTACAAGGAGACTTTTTCTCTTTTCACATTAGCTGAACCTTGAACAGGAAATAAGCAGTGGGAGCCAAGGATGGATCAATAACATCCTCCAGTATACCAGATCCCATGGCAGACAGAAAAAGCCCTGACTGCACCAAGTTCTGTAGCATAGAGGGATAAAGCCTTGACTATGTCCCAGGCAACTCAAGTTCGAACAGCAGCTCAGCTGCCAGTAACAGCTGGTAGGGAAGGATGAGAGTGAGTGCCATTGTAAGTTTGTCCTTCCTTGGGGGAAGAAGTTTGCTCTGGCTCACCACATCGGTGACACTTAGCAGGAGCACTTGGTGTTCCACCCCATGGAACAGGAGTCTAGCAAGCCTGCACTGCTATGTGTATATTACATAGTATGCACAGGAGAATTCAATGAGCAGTAGGTATGTTTACTCTTAGAGGGCAGTACACACCAGCACTCAAAAGAGCCACTGTAGGGAAGGGTAGTGCTCTGTCGGAGAGGGTAAGACACCCTGCAGGACCAGGAAGCTGGTCTGCTCCCCTCCAGCACTTTTTCATCGTAGAGTGGATGCATTAACTTGGATTCGCAGGTAGGAACAAATGGGCTGTAGAGCTCTCACCTACCCAAGAAATTCCGGGTTCCTACCATCATGGAAAGAATGGGTCAACTGAGTTCAGGCAAAGAAACCATTGGGTTTAGTCCTGGGGAATGGGGGGTGATAAAAAAAAAAGCCCTGACTGTACCCTAGATGACCAATGTTCAACTAGCTGAATAGGTGAAGGAGGTCCAAGCTGGGGAGAATGACACCAGTTCACCCATCCTGGTGGGGTGAGGCAGCTTGGTTTGCTGTGCAGGTGCCACCTGCAGGAATAAAGCTGAATCACTGCCACTTGAACAGCCTAGTGTGCTCATGCTTGGTTGGGGGTTTGCTCATACATGGAAGTATGTAAGCAGCTCTTTAGGCAGCTAAAGGCTGCCAAAGGTGTTTGGATAGGGCAGTTCACAGATGTGCAGACTGGCTTGCTTCTTAACAACCAACTCTCACCCCACCGAGGAATGAATATGCCTGATGGAGGAATGAATAGGTCAGTAATCTGGCTAATCTTATGGACCAAAATAAAAAGATTTTGCACCATTATGACTGCTTGCTCCTTCAAGAGACCATCTATCAAGTTTTGAGATATCTGACCAAAGAAAACCTCACCCAATGAAAGAGATTTCTTGGCAACCTCAGCCAAACGGTCCTGTTAGACAGGTGAGGCAGATATGTGTGGGCTGCCAGTCGTAATACAGGATTCATCAAACCTGTCTAGGTATTCAAACACCATGCCTGGGGGATCATCCTGCAGAAGGAACTAGTCTCATCCTCCGGGATATTCCACACCTCAAGTCTCACCTGAAAAAGAGGCTGCTGGCTTAATGAGATTAATCTGGTCAATAAGGTGTAAATAAATATATAACAACACAGCTTTCATTTATTTATCAAATTAAGCAATTTTTCACATGCTTGTCAAGGTGGGGAACTGAACTGTGAAAGCAGCAGGAAAAGATGGGCTAAGGGGTTAGGTGAGCCCTGATAACTTATAATGTCATGGCATCTACAAGCAGGGTGTGCACAATCCTCCCAAATGAACATGGAAGCAGAATTAAAAAAATAGAAGGCAGCAAAGTTGGATGAAGGCTGAGAATCTTGTAAAAGAAGTGTTTAGCCAGCTGGTACTAGGCCACTATCCTGGCACCCAAAAGGTCATAAATAACTGATATATTTGATATCATCATGTAATAAATAAGACTCAAATGATCTGTACACTGACCATACAGAGCAATAGGTTCTGATCTGCCCAGAAAGAGAACATTTCCGCGAATGCTAGTGTAATGAATTGGGTTTATCCAACTGGCTTTTCTGGAAAAGACACGATCAGATAAATCATACCCCTTTTCCATTTGGCAGAATATGTCTTGTGTGGTGAAAGGACTACTTACTGGTAGAATAAGTAGGACGAGACAGTCTACTGAAAAAGAAAAGCTAGAAGGTAGAGCCAGTAGACAGTCCAACTGTTTGGAATCCACTGGTTAAACAGTGTAAGAGTTTTCTGCATTGCTACATGAATGTGTGAAGTTCTCATGATGATTGATGAGGACTACTGCCTCTGCTTCGACTGCCCCCTCTGCTTCAGAGCCTTAAGACAGGCGTCTGACAACAGCATGCATTAACTCTAACACCACTGGCACCTCAGAATCTAGTATTCCACCCACAGTGTCTGTTATGTAACTGGTACTGTGAAAACTGTGTCACCATCAAGCTCAAAAGCCACAGGAGGGTCTGACCTTGGAAAACTATGTTGCATCCCTGCCCTACCACATGACTTGATCATGAATTTATGGGCATACTGGCATATGAAGGCTCTATGACTTTGGAATCACAGGATGTTCTCCCAGTTTATGGTCATCATGGGATCAACTGTGACCAAATTTGGATCATACACATGAAGTATCCTCTCAATTAACAAATCCTTCTGTGGCACACCAGTCCATTTGTTTTATCTGCATTTTCTTAAAATAAGCCCTGTCTACACCTTCTAGTTTCTCTGACACAGCAAAAGATCTCAAGTTTTTCTCTGCATGCTCTGTCTTCTAACTCATTTTTGAAACAGCTCTTCTTGAATGAAGCCACTCTATTTTGACTACTTTAAAACACATGATTAGATATGTGACTGCTTGTTTCTTGAGGGCTGCATTGCTGGAAGGTATATTGCTGCTAAAAGGTGACACTAAGAACATTTCATGTATTTTCCTACAGCCATGATATACCTTTATTGTGCTTAACTTACAATTACTAAATTGTTGTTGATGTATGGTTGTTGTAAATGTTTTCCTTAGAGTGGTGATTGTTATTAAGGCTATAATTTAAATTTGTTGCTTTTATTTTGTTTTATTTACAGTATATATTTTGTCTGTATAAAGGTTTAAGTAATATGCACTCTAACAAATCTGAATTTAAACTAAATCATCATCTACAAACAACATTATTTTCTTCTGCAATATGTCCCACCCACAAACTTCTGTTTCAAGAGTTCCTTACTGTTTACTCCTAGAAGTTCAAAGTACAAAACATAAAGAAGCAAGAATGAGGGGCACTCTTCTCTAGTACCTCTGAAAAGCTCCAATTCCTCATACAATCGAGTTTATATCTATAACCTTGCTGTGGCCCATGGGAATATGAGGAGAATTTAACTGGTGTTTCTCCATTTGACAGCAGCACAAGTTAGACTTCACTGAAAGCTGCTTTCAGCAAACAGTAACTGTTGCCCTTTCTTCACTGTTACATACAAGTTGAGGGGACAACATAGGGAAAAAGCTTTATTTGTTGTTCGTTGCAAATGGCTTTCAGTAAATATTTTTCATGCTGTTGCCCGTCACGTATAAACTGCTCCAGAAATAATCATAAATCTTGGCAATATAAAAGGACAAAATCAACTGGGCAACTTTTTCTGGGAACTTTCACTTTTTCCTCAACTCAAACACATCAACTCACCTTACCAAAGGCTTTTTCAGTCTCTAAGCTGAGAATGATAGCTTGCTTTTATTTCAAAATAGGCACACTGGTTGATTATCTGGGTTCTAATTGTATTACAAGTTTTCTGCTGCACTGCCAGAATCCCACATTGTTCTCCAATGATTACTGTCAGTATTACCTTTGCCAATCTAGCCACCAAAATAAACATGAACAGCTGCCAAACTGAACATGAATGGCTTTTAGTCATGGTAAAGTACAGAAATGGGCCTGTAGGAGGATTCCAGCTGAGGATATGTCCCTTCTTTCAATTTTACTATCATCACCTCTTTCACTTCAGTGGCTCATCCCACTCTAAAGCAGAACTCATCAATACCACAGTCAACAACCGTTCACCTTCAAGCTTCCAAACTTCTATAGGGTGCCATCAGAATCGGGTGACTTGAACAAAGCTACCTTACTCATGGTACTTTTTATATTCAAAGATGAATTGCCTCATCAGAACTGCCATTTCTTCTTTGTCTACTTGGGATAACTCTATTGCATCAAAGAAATGTCTTACTAAGTCCTGAACACATTACTAAGTCCTGAGCATATTATTACCGATTCTTTACCTATATATAGAGCGTTGATAATGTCCTAAAATCATATGTTTTTTCATATGTTTTATTAATATACTTATCATAAATTATTATATAAATTCTAGCTAATGATGTCTGAATACTCAGAAAATCTATAAACTGTACACATATAACTGTAACTAAAAACCCCTCCTACCCCCTGTATTATGTATATGTTTTTCCTTTTTTTTTTTGTTACTTTATACTGTTATATCTATCTCCTTACTACTGTTATACCTTTATGATAGAGTTAAATGTCCTAAACCTTGTCAAACCTGTATATGTATATGCTTTCTTTTTTTCCCTGAACTTTCGCCTGTTATGTGTTGAAACATTTTATACCTTACCATGTTATGTTGCCTTTTTTTTTTTGTATGTAACTTAATACCTGTTGTACTGTTTCTCTTTTCTCCCGGGTCTCTGGAAAAGGATATGTATCCAGTTGGACTAACCCGGTAAACAAATGTAAAATAAATAAATAAATAAATAAATAAACTTTCCTGAGTATAGAATGGTTTGTAAGTGGCTTTTGAGTTTTTCCTGTATCCCCTTTGGATGTGAATCGGTCTCCCAGTCTTTTCATTCCCAAGTTTAAACACACTCTTCTCCACATATTAATCTTATTGATAAATGCTAAATGCTTTTCAGGAATTGCCGAAGAACAACTGTCCTACCCCAGCCCTCGTATTAATCCCTGTAACTTAGCGTTCTCTTCATGCAACAGATTTTCCTTCTCCTAAGAGAGATTTTTTTCTGCAGTTCTTCTGTTTCTTGAATGAAAGATTTAGATTCATTCCTTGACTCTTTCGGCTTAATCTTAACAAAACCCACAGTCACCCTGTTGCTAACTTTCTTAAAACTGTTTCCATCTAATAAGCTGAATTTAACTGTTCCATCAAAACTGCTATTTGTAACTGCATCTACAATGCTGCATGATCTGAAAGGACCTGATGGCCCACCCATATATCACTCAGTAGCTACTCATGAACTATCAAAATACATTATCTAACTAATCTAGACCTATTATGTTACATGGGGGAAATAAACAATGAAGCCCTGATCATTACCTGTTATAAAAGCACGTAGTTTATGGCCCATGCTTCTAAAGGATAAAATTTTGAACTCTATATTACCTGACTTTGTGAGTATTACACATAGAAGGGCTAGGAATGTGGCTGATATTCTGGTACATAACCAATTCTGTTTACCTGATGTTAATATTAGTCAGAATTTAAGCACAAATAAGGGCACTGTTCCATGTGAAGACTGTTCCATCTGTCATTATGTAGCGAGTTCTTTTCCCTATATTAATGGTATTAAATTTACAGCTAGGTATGAATACAGTTGTAATACTGAGGTGCTAGTGTATGTGCTGAGATGTGAATGCAATAAGTTCTACATAGGGGAAAACTTATAGGAGTTTTAGGGTTCAGTTACAGAAACATATTAGGGACATAAAAAATAAAAAACTAGAGAGTCCCCTTGGGAGCCATTTCATGACAGCACACAATTCTGATCCTGATTCTCTTAGGGGTTGTATTCTGGAAAAATTGCAAGTTGGTATAGGTGAATGTGTGTCCTTAAAAAATAAACTTTTAAAAAAGAAACCCTCTTGATTTTAAAGTATGGTACTTTGGAGCCTCAGGGACTCAACAAGGAATGTAATTGGAAGTATGTGATTTAAATTGTATGCTTAATTGATTAATTGTCTTGTGCAATATGCTGTATTTAAGTAGAGAGTGTTTTGTAGTGTTTTTTTCTTGGAAGGCTGTGTATGCCGAGGCTCTAAGTGTTTCATTAAAATTGCTTACTTCTTAGATCGGTGGTCTTGGTGGTATTTTTAAATTTTATTTTTTGCTTTTTTTTAAGTTGTATTTGAAGCCCTGATCATTACCTGTCCCATGATTCAGACACACATCATTAGAAACCTAAAGTAAATATTCAAAGGACAACCCCCCCACCATCTTCCCCTTCTGTGGTCCCCACCTGTCAATACATACTTTCCATGACCACATATCCTCACCGGAATGCGTTAAAAAAATTTCTATGACTTGCAACTAATCTCACTCCTACTGTAATCACTCTCTTTGATTACTCCTCCATTCATCTTAAGTAAAATTCCTACCATTCAGAGAAAAAATCCCCTACTGACAGAGTGGTAGCCCTACCAGCTGAAGTGGTGGGGGCCAAAGAGGCAGAGTTACAGTGGTTCAAAGGTGACTGGTTCAGTAACTCCACTCAGGACTCACAACAAAAAAAACAAGACTCCTTAGGCATGTTCCCCAGAAAATCCACAAGGCACTCAAGAAAAGGGAAAAGGGATCTAAAAGAAGCTAAGCGCTTTCTAAGTTATTCCACATGAGACTGAGAAACCAAAAAAAAAAATTAAGGACCCTGGGAGAAGGATGACTGTGGATCCTTGTCTGTATCCTTGTCTGTTGCTGACTCAACAGCCTCTGACTCATCATAGTAGTCTGAGGTCTGATCCACAGGGCACTTCTGAAGGTCTTGCAAACTTACACCAGCACAGATGTGCCATACAATGTGATGATGTGCACAAATGTGACTGGCACAAACAACTGACAATTAATTAAAGCACAATACATGGTAGCATACACTACACAGTGGCCTCCACAGGCAGCTCCAGCTTCCAGAGCCATGCTGTCAAAAAAGTGTGATCCAGCAAACTCAGGTTCCACAAGACAACAACAAATCTGATGCTGTGCAGAGATATCAGCCAGCCATGGGACAACCCCCCTTGACATTCCTCTCATGAGGGCCTGCTGGCATGACTGTGTCTGGGAACCAGAACCAGGCAGGAGTTCTTCTTACTAAATTTCAGAGATCCACGACGGAGTGACTCAAGTGACCACCTACTTAGGATAAGGCTGGTTTGCCTAGAGCTCCAACTACCTGACAAGGGACTAGGTGACAACAAAAGATGTACTCTCCTCACAGAAGAAGGCAGTGATGCATCTCACAAATAGCCTTTACCCTTACTGCCAAAGTGAAGGACTGGTATAGTCTCAAACCCTTGCTAGTTGGGTCCCTAGCCTTCGAGGATGAGAGAACTCTGCCTTCTCGAGTAGTCTAACCCTACCTATGTATGCTCCTGTGATATCCTGTGGCTCTCAACTGCTACTAAGCTGGGTGATCAAACTACAACTATCTCTCAAAGGTCACCAGCTGTCACCTCTTCCTAGAACAGCTGTCAGTTGCAAGATTAAATCACATGCACTTGTGGCAGTTTTAATGTAATGGCTGTCTCCAGTAGCACAATATATAATTCCAAAGCAATACATATATATAATCTGACATCCACATAATCAAAATGTTGTTTAGGTATGGAAATGCAAAAGCAAGACTTATGAAAAGCAAATGCAAGACTAAAAATAGAAAGTAATGAAAGAGCAAAGACAAGACAGGTGGATGGGAGTAACGTCATTTCGTCACACGATTACACAGTGCGTACTAGAACATAATTAGATAACTTTAATCTGGATCTTTTTTTTGCAAAATGGAATCAGCCATTAATTTTCTACATCTCGACCAAATATTCATTTAAATATAAAAGGAATTGTGCATTATAGTCTAATATACCCAAAAACATATCTCACTCTAAAAATGTAGAAAGTGTTATAAAAATGTGTGCTGAAATGCTTCCAAGAATTATGGGCATCACTCTAAATGCTTTTCATACCACATTCAATAGGCTGTGGTGCCTGTTTAAGTATTTGTTAATGAATACTCTCAAATTTCTTGTGTTAATTCTTTACTTTCCACAGTTAGTGTGCTGTATATGCACAATCCATTGCTCTCCTACTGAATGATAGCATAATGCATCTGTTAATAGTGATGTGCAAGATGAATATGAAACACTGTATAAGTCTGAATTGGTAGTCCTGTAGAATTTGTACATTTGAACATGATGCAACAATACATTCTACAGTTATGTACATATTAATAGGTTCATAGGTAATTGCTAAGCTAGCTGTCCTTGCAGGCCATTTTAAGCCTAGCCAATTTCCTTTTTTGTGCTTGAATTAAACTATCTCATTTGGTTAGAGACTGGCCTTACTCATCCCATGGTCGATAATTACATATTACCCCTAATGAGAATAATTGAGATCATACCATAGATAATTTGAGGGGACTCGTGCATGGGATAAAACATTTAGGAGCTGTCTCTCTGTCCATTAGTAGTCCGGGGGTAATTTTATTGTTTCCCATCCACAGAAACAAGTTCCTCTTGAATATTGACAGGGATGAACTTTATGGATGGGGAGTCTGTGCCAGGGCAGGGGTATCCCCTGCGAGTTATACCTGTCCCTCCAAACCACTCTGCCAATGTTGCAGAAGAGGTTTTGATCCCTAGATCAAGTACTTCTGTAAAAAATCAGAAAAATTATTTTCCTGTATGCAGATACAGGTCACCTCTTAGCAGTCTGTAGGATACCAATCAGATATTTTATTGTGATATAATACCACTATGACACATGCCCAAAATAACCCTGACATACAGCATTTTTAGCACCTGACTCCATAATAATGGAAAAAATGTGGACCCGACATAAGTGCTGATCCAAAATCATGCTGATGTGGTTTTGCAAGCTGACAGACTTTGCTGCTGCTTGTTACCTGTGTTCCCCCATTGTAAAAATGCATAATCTAGTTTTACATTTACTTAGATAAACGACAAATAAGTAGACAGCCATACAGGTGTAGAAATTAGATTAGACATACAGACATACATGCTACAGTTATAATTCTGACATGGGCAGACAGGAAGATAAATAGAAAGACAGACAAGTTAAACAGGCAGTTAAATGGATTTTCAGCATTCCCTCTTAAAAATGCAATTAACAAACAAACAAAAAAAAAAGTAGGCAAGTTACAGCTGCCTAGTAAATCTTACTGTATATTTGGCTGCCCAGGAACTACTCCATTTATCCTTGGCACATGTCAAAATGACATGTTAGCAGTTAAATTACTATACTGTCACATTATTTTGACAGGAACAGAGAAACAGTACCTCACCAGAGTATAAAGGAATATGAAGTGACACTAACCAAGAATCTGAATCTCACTGATACAGTAGCATACCTAGGGTCTACTAACACTCGCCACTATGTGGAATCAGATAAAGGAAGTTCCATCTCTCTCTCTCTCTCCCAGTAATGGTGAAGTATTCCTGTTATGCCCTTCAAACCCCCTCTGTAATAATTTATATGTTGCAGATTCCAGCTTTTTCCTGAGGTAATTGGCCTCCCTTATTTCCACCACTCAATTCAACCCACCAGGGTAAAGCCTCTTCTTAATCTTATACCACTTTAATCTGGTAAACACTTCACTGAGGAACTGAGTAAATACATCCTGTCAGAGACCTACATCAAATACATTCTTTAAGTCCTGTGGGGAAAGTAATTTTACATCTTTTACAATCTGTGTCTAATACAGAGGCACATAACACCCCACTAATACTCCACTCATTCCAAACCAGCTCCACTTATCTGTAACTCAATTATGCATAAAGGCGCTCTATATGCAATGCAAAAGCAATGGGTACAGGGACAGAACTGCCCATCTTTACTTCAGCTCTCACCCTTTGTAAACCATTCTCAACAAATCCACAAATGTCTGCAAGAATCTATAATAGCTCAATACTGAAAACATAAATATCCAACTAACCCAGCTCTGCAATCCAGGATTCTGTTTTGGTCTCCCTAAAAGGCTACCTCAAACCCTTTACCAGCTCTTTAAGTATGGATTTCAATGTACCAGACACACACTTCCTTTCACTATATACAGTTCTTCCCAAAGGCAAGTGAATATCACACGCTTTCATTTAGCCTTACATGACTGAAAAGCAGGGGCAAAATCATCTTCAACTGAGCTACCCTTGCAAATTTAAAGAATATACACCAACTCTGCTATCTCTGTGGAAAGGGTAAGCACTTCCTAACTTAACTGTGGCCCTAAATTTTGTTAGACAAAATCCCAAGCAAGGCAGTGAAACTTTTTAATACAAAATTCAGCATTAATAAGTTAGGGCCTGTTGCACACAGATAAATGGTGTTAAAAAAAACATCTCAGTACATCCAAGTGTTTTGAGAAGCCTCAAAATTACAGAAGCAGAGGTGGATTCTACTGGGCATACAAAGAAGGGACAAAGTACATTCACGATTATTTTAATTGAAAAAGGAATCTATTCAACAAAAGAAGGACTGACGTTTATTTTAAGGGTCTTAGTTTTCTCCTCATTAATATTACAGCCTACGAGCTGTGAGAACCTTTAGCAATTCAAAGAGAGTAACCAAATCACTCTCAAGAGACGTAATCGTTGGCATACACAGACAATTTATGCTCCTCATTCCACAAGGGGAAACCTTGAAAATTCAACAATCTCAATTCTGCAGCCAGGTGCTCTAGATACAATGTAAAAAAAGCAAGGAGGGCAGGGGACAGACATGCATCCTACCAATCTCTAACCAAAATTCCTGCGATAATGAGGACTCCACTTTTACTTGACCTCTCAACCCTTTGTAAACCACTTTCAACAAATCCATAAAAGTCCACAAGAACCTCTGGAGAAAAAAAAAATACATATATATATATATATATATATATATATATATATATACACACACACACATATACACACACAACTAACCCAAGCATAAGTCTTTTCTGTATCAAAACTTAACACTAACAATTGACTTGTCTTTGGTCCTTCATCTACTAGAGCTACTATCATGGTAATTTTATCAAATGCAGATCTTTCTGGGGAAAAATTCTATTTGATCTACGTACCAATTGCAGAATAAACCATGCCAGCCACCTTGAGAATCGATAGCAAGAGACAGGCAGGGTAACATTTTTACCCTCTTTTGAAACCACAGCAATTACCACCGATTTCCAAATTGTCTGCAAGTCCACATATTTTATCGTGTGTTTAACGACCAGAAGAAAATGCGCAGTAAAGACCTCTTTAGAATTTGCATACATTTCCCAGGGGAATGCCATCCATACCTGTGGCCTTGCCCCTATTGCAATTGCTCTGTATCAGTGCATCCCTTCATTAATTCCTCCCACCAGCTCAAAGGATCATAGGTAAACACTAAGCTAATGACCACCAGGACCTTTATAAGCCTAGCGGCAAAACCCAATCAAACTGCATCAATATGTATCATGGGCATTTATTAGGAGAGGTATGTTAGTTATGAAGTTTCTAAATGTTATGTGTATGTGGGGGGGGGGGGAATATACTGTCTGCCTACGTCTATCATTGACATGGGAGCCAGACTCAGGGTGAATTTCAAATTTCCTATCTACTGGTTAAGGTTACACTTAAATATTGTTAGGGATGGACTGCATCACATGGATGGAGAGCCTGTTCCAGAGCATGGGGATCCTCTGAGACACATATCTGTCTTGTGAACAAGTCCAAGTTATGTCACAAGCAAAACTTAAACCCTTGAGTCTAGAACTTCTGATGCTGCATGCTTTGTGGATGGACAAAAGGTCCATCAGAGCTGGATCGAAGGATGTCTTGTATGCCAGGCACAGATAGCCTGTCAGTAACCCATAGGAGACAGAGTATAGAGATAGAACTTTAAGGTAATCCGTATAGGACAATGTATTTTTACCATGGTTTCTCCTGGAAAGGAATCTTTGTGGGCATTCCACTGTTGCATTTGTCTGTTCAGGTACACACTGAAGGATGCATTATACTCAATGGGTCTTATAAGGTCTGATTAAAGTGGCATTTGACTTCCTTGGACCTGGATGCCATGCCCTTACTTATAAGTTGGGTAGCATAGAAGGATTTTCTTACTACCTTGAACACATGTTGGTCAAAGGCCAGATTAATGTCTACATATGTTCCCAGATCCCTGACTAGCGGGTCATCTCTTAGGTGTGTCTTATTTATGGAGTAATTAGCCTGGGTAGCCATTTTCCCAAAAGGCAGTATAATGCATTTCTTGGCATAGAGTTTTAGTCCATGACTTTGGCACAAGTCATTTGTCTGTGTTAGACCCTCTTGTAAGATGTTTGTGTTGTGGGGGAATCTATGACAGCTCACACTCTGCAGTCATCTGTGACCTGGGTCAGCAGAAGGTGCTTGACAATTAGCCTTTACCTCCAAGAAGTAGATGTCAAATAGGAGTGGTTCCAGCAAGGAGCCCTGAGATACCCACTGGTGACAGGTCTCTTAGTGGAGGCGGTCTCACCAATGAGAGCCAGTTGGCAAATCCAGTGAGTTATGTAAGGGTTTATGCCCAGTTTAGTGAGTCTGTCAACTATACCTGAGTGGGGTATTGTATAAAACACCTAAGTCAGGTCTGGGTAGGCGGTATGCATGTTCTCCTCTCATCAATTGCCTTGGTAACCTTCTAAAGAAGTCCAATAGGTTTAGTACGCATGACCTTCCATTGATAAAGCCAGACTGAGTTGGGGTCGTGTCTGAAGGTTGCCTATGTCTTTCGTAATAATTTGCAAGACAATTTGCTCCATGGCTTTACATATTAGACTAGTCAGGTTAATGGGTCTGTAGTTTCTGGGCTCAGTTGATGGTCCACCCTTGTGAAGTGAGATAATCATTGTAGTCCTCCATTCTTGTGGTACAAATCCTATTTTGAAGCTACAGTTGAAAAGTGACTCAACTGGTCCTGATATGTCATGTTTCAAGCTATTTAGGAGGCATCCAAGGATGGTGTCAGTTGGGGCCCATTGAGGCTGTGTTTTTGGCTTTAACAGATTTGCTATGTCACTCTGCTAAGTGAAGGTGGGGCATCACTGACCATCACTTCAGCAGACTGTTTTACAAAGCTGTACAAGGTCTTATGGCTGTCTTTAAACTGTTAGGCTATTTTGACATTGTAAATGGCCTTGCTAGATTTAACTAGTCCTCTTAGTTCCTTGTTTAGTTTAGAGAGTTCTTATCATTATGGGAGTTCTTCCAGATTTTAGACATGACATTTTTCCTTTTTTATATACCCTATTAAAAGTAGGATTCCATCTCTGGGGATAATATCCCCAAAGGAAGTTCTGCTAAAAATTCAACTATCTGCTGTCCAGTGGCCTCGCTTTGAAAGCCACCTCTATTTTTCTGTAAAGGGAAACCCTATAAAGCATTACTGACAGCTCAATGGAGTTACTTTAATGGGAATATGGATACTGCATTGTTGGCTTCTCATTGGAATCGCTTTTAATAGAGGTTAGGGCAAGCAAAGAGATTTTGGAGCAAAACAATTATAAAGATAAAGTCTCAGTGTCAAGGAATAAGTTGAGTGATCTTCAGGGTTAAATACTCCATCAGCTTGATTTTAGAACAGAAAAAGCACAAACAAGGGTAGCGAAAGTTGTTGGTAGGGTTGCAGAAGCAGCAAACTGAAAGGATGATGATGAAGATAAAAGTAGTTGATGGTAATCTGGTAGAGGACCTGCCTTCCATTTCTGATGGAGTGTCAGAGTTGTATTCTCCTCTGTGCTGCCGAAGTGAAGTCTGTTGGGCTCCATCAGCAAAGTTAGTTTTTGGTGAGTATGCCCTGATAACATTTAAGAACCAATGTCAAAACCAACCATACATGTCCAATTGAAACAAATATTCTATCAATAGGGGAACAACTCGTGTATCTGTACTAGTAACATGTGTATTCCCCATAACTTCTCCCTAAATAATAGACATCTACTATCCCCAGCAAGCAAAATGTACTGGTCTTGTATCTGCTCACTGCTGGGAGCCTATTGCTTCTAGGACCCGTTTCTGCCGCCCCTACCTTTAAGACCATATTCCATTCTCCAGCACAAATGACTCAGCCTTCCTGGAAGGCAAGCCACTCCATGAACACTTCCCTAACTCAACTTTCAGTGCCCTGAAGGGGATACAGGCATTTATAATAGTTCACCTCTGACCATAAAATCTCTGTATCCCCTGTAACTGCTGAACTCATCAGTTTGCTCCAGCAAAAGAAAAGTACAGTTGTGTACACTTACCATAAATGTAGATGTTCGAGTATATTCACTGTTGCAGTCCTCACATATGGGTTATCCGGCTCCCAGTAGCCCTCAGTCGGCCCAAATACCAGAGTCCTTGGTCAATGACGTTGGCTGCTGCCCGTTGTAAAACTGATGTCAGTACGCCATTTACTCAGTTTTTCTTGCCTTAACTGTCAGCAGCCCCCAAAAGAAGGCTAACCCAGGAATGGTAGCACCCTGGACATGTCATACAAAAAATGAAAATCTATAGTCTGCGCCTTAGGAAAAGAAGGGGAAATGGAGGGTGGGAAACCAGGACTGCAACAGTGAATACACTTGAACAACTACATTTATGGTAAGTGTACACAACTGTACTATGTTCTTCGTGTTTCACTGTTGCAGTCCTAACATATGGGTTGATTCCCAGTAAGAAGACAAATGGAGGAGGAAGGATCACATATTAAGGGGTGGTAAGGAGGCCCTGCAAAACTGCAGAGACAAAACCAGCCCTGAATTTAGAAAACAAGGGTAGATTGCAATGCTTTGCTTAGTAGGCACACCTCACAGATAGGTTGCAGAGGTAGAGGCTGCTCTAGTAGAATGGGACCTAATACCCTGAGGGGGAAACTTCCCATGCTGCAGGTAACAAAAGTGAATACAATGAGCAATCCATTTGGAGATGGTTTGTTTTGAAATAGCTTAACCCTGAGCCCCAGGAGCAAAACTAACCAATAACTGTTGAGATTTTCTAAAGGATTTAGTCCTGTCTAAGTAAAATCTCAGCTGTCTATGCACATCAAGAGAGTGCAGAATCCTTTCCCCTTTATTTTGGGGATTACTGAAAAATGTAGGCAGGTGAATATACTGGAAACTACCTTAGGCATAAAGGAGGGATTGGTTCTCAGAGACACCCGATCTGAGTGAAAAATAATGAAAGGTTCTACTGCCATTAAGGCTTGTAGCTCAGATTCCCTTCTAGCTGAAGTAATAGCTAAAAGGAAAGCAGTTTTCCAGGATAGAAACTTCAAATCTGCAGAGGCAGCTGATTCAAAGGGAGGCAGAGTAAGTTTTTCCAGGAAAAAATTAAGATCCCAAGCAGGAGTAGGAGCTCTTCTTGGAGGTCTAAGATTACTAGCTCCCTCAGGAACTGTTTCATCAAGGGATGAGAAAAAAATGGGTTGCTCAAAAGAACAATGAGCCGAAATTGCTGAAGCGTGAATTTTGATTGAAGAAAAGGAAAGTCCACCGTTAAGCAATCCTGCTAGGTAGTCAAGAATGAGTGAAAGAGAAGGATGAGAAGAGTCTTCTCCTTTAGCTAACATCCAAGAGCAAAATCTCTTCCATTTATCTGCATAGGATTTTCTTGTGCTAGGCCTCCTGGCCTCATGAGGAACTTCAACCACCTGTTGGGAAAGATTTAGAGTATTAGCCAGGCAGTTAAATGGAGTGTTAAATGGAGAACTTTCCACTTCCCTGAACCAACAGATCTGGTACCAGGGGAAGATGCCAAGGCTGAGACTGGGAAAGGCTGCAAAGGCGGGGATACCAATGCTGCATGGGCCAATCTGGTGCTATCAGAATAGCGTTTGGGTTTTCATCCCTTATCTCTAGCAGCACCCTGGGAAGAAGAGGCAGAGGAGAGAATGCATAAACTGAGAGATGTGTCCATGGGAAGGATAACGTGTCCACCCTCCAAGCTTTGTTGTGGAACTCCCTGGTGCAGAAGGTTGGAAGGAAATGATTGGTGTGAGAGGAGAAAAGATCCACTTGTGGGGTGCCCTAAAGATGAGTGATGCGATGGAAAATGCCCCTGTTTAGTTGTCGCTCGTGAGGATCCAGAACATGTCTGCTCAAATGATCCGCCAAGAAGTTTAGGCTCCCTGGAAGATACTGGGCTATTAGATGTAAACCCATGGATGCTGCTATGGACCATAGCCTCATGCTTTGTCTGCACAAGGGGTAAGATTGAGCCCCCCCTTGCTTGTTGATGTATCACATGACTGTGGTATTGTCTGTCCTGATCAGCAGAGTCCCAGGGTAGAGTAAGTCCTTTAAAGCCAGCAAGGCCTGCTGCACTGCCATCAATTCTTTTAAGTTTATGTGCAGATGAATCTGTTGGGTGCTCCAAGTCCCCTGTATGCCCCTGCCCTCCAGATGAGCCCCCCATGCAACATCTGAGGTGTCTGTGTTGAGAGTCTGGCTGGTAGGCGGTGGGCAGAAAGGCAGACCCTTGTTCTGAGAACAGGCTGTCACCCACCAGAGGAACTCCATTTGTAGACAGGGAATCAGGGGAAGAATCAAGTCTAAGTCCTGTGTGTGTTGACACCAAAGATTCTTGAGGTACCATTGAAGTTTTCTCATATGCAGCCTTGCATATGGGATCATCAAAATACATGAAGCCATGAACCCCAGTGCTTGCAGGAATTGCCTTGCAGAGAGATGGGTCATGCTTGCCAAGTTCATGAAGTAAGCGGAAAGATCTTCTTGCTTCTGTTGAGAGAGGAATACCATCTGGATGGCTGTATTCAGACTAGCTCCCAGGAAAACAATCTCCCTTGAAGAAACCAACTTTGACTTCTTTTCATTGAGAGTGTAACCAAAAGAGGTGAGAATGTTCTTCACAAAATCCAAATCCTTTTCTAGTTGTTCTGGGAAATTTGCTTGAATGAGACAGTCATCCAGGTAAGGGTAAATTTGAATGTTTCTCTGCCTGCAAAAAGCAATGGCTGGAGTCAGGCATGTCGTAAAAACTCTGGGAGCAGTAGATAAGCCAAAGGACAATGCAGAGAATTGAAAGTGCTGCTCCCCAGCCCCGAAGCGAAGGAACTGCCTGCAACTCTCTCTTATTGGGATGTGCAGATAAGCCTCCTTGAGATACAAAGTTACCAGCCATGAATCCTTGCCCAGCATTGGTAATAATTGTGGAAGAGTGAGCATCTTGAATTTGGGAATCACCAGAAAAGTGTTTACACTGGAAAGATACAGAATAGGGCACCAGGTGTCCCCTTTCTTGGGTACCAGAAAAAGCCTTGAATAAAAACCTAGGCCTGCCTGATTTGCAGGAACTGGCCCTATAGCCCCCATAGTCAGTAGTGAAGAAATCTGAGTTCCAACCTCTGACCTGTGAGTTCTGGGTATGTCTGGGTACCCTTGTAAAAGAGGGAAGGTGTGAAAGTAAAACTTGTAACCTTGGTTTACTATATTGAGCACCCATTTGTCGTCTGTGATGATACACCATACCTCTGTGAACCTGGCTAACCTTCCCCCCACAGGAAACCCAGGGTCCGCAGAGGTAGGCACAAGAAGGCCGGAGTTATTGAGAATGTTTGCTTTGGGAAGCTGACTTGGAACTCCCCAATTTAGCAGAAGAAGAATGCCATTGTTTAGCCCTTTGAGGGGCAGAAGCCTGCCCTCTGGAAGACCTGAAACCCCTAGGCCTAGAGTGACCCTGCTTGCCAGGATCAGGGAAAGACCAATTCTTGGAAGGATAATGTTTACTGAACTGAGGAGGCTGAACCTGAAGGAAATCTTTTACAGCTTGCACAGATTTTGCCTTATCCTCCAACTTCTTCAGTACCTCCTCAGCCTTATTACCAAAAAGATTGTCCTTGTACAAAGGAACATCCAGCAATTTAGATTTAACTGGTTCAGAAAGAGGCTTTTCCCTGAACCAAGCATGCCTTCTAATTACAGAACCAGTGGCTGCTGCTCTGCAGGAAGCTTCCAAAGTGTCAAAACCACAATGATGTGAATGCTTATTAACTAAAGTGGCAGAATTCAGTAAGTCTTGTAAATCTTTGTTCTCCATCATGGAAGGAATATCTCCAAGTTTAGCCTTAATAGTCTCCAAAGTATGCTGCTGATATTTATGCATGTGAAAAAGACAATTCATGGATCTAATGGCAAGAGTTGCAGAGGCATAGACTTTTTTCCCCAAGGCACTAGATTCCTTATCAGAAGGCGCAGGGTTTTAGCAATAGTAGCCTTAACACCACTGGGACCTTGAGAAATGATTTCTGGATCAGCAGTAGGGTTTTTAAAAAGGAATTGATGAGCATCAGGAACCCTGTAATACCTATCCGGTTTTCTGGTGGCAGGAGGAACAGAATTAGGAGTTAAAGAATTTTCCATGAAAACATCATCCACAACTTCCAAAACTGGAGGTATAGCTAGAGGCTTATGCTGTGGCAAATCTAAAAATTTCCTGATTCTTTTCTTAGACTGTGGAAAATCCTGACATTCCCATTTAAAATGCTTCCTAAGAGTATTCAAAGTATTGCCAAAGGAAAAATCTTCTGGAGGAGAGGCAGAAGGGATAGAGTCCTCAGCATCAGAATCCTCAAAGTCAGAAAAAAGTTGAGAATTTCCTTCTTCACCAGCAGACATACTGGAAATTTCAGAATCTGAGACAGACAAAACATCAGGAGATAATTCCCTAGCCTTCTTTGAAAGGGGGGGATGAGAGCCCCTAATCAGGGAAAGAAGATCACCAGCCATCTTTACCAACTGGGACTAAGGTACAGGAGGGGAGGCCAATGCCTGTTTGTGAGTAGGTTTGTGGCTGGAAGGTTTACTAGCAATCTGGAGGGACTCGGGAGGCCTAGCAACTGCAGAAGTCTGAACTAAGGTAGTCGGTCTGGTTCTGGTCTCATGTCGAAAAGAAGAGGTGTCAGAAGATGGTGCCTACAAAGTGGCTCCGGACCCATCTGAGGCAGCAACAGGCAGAGGGTATGAAGATGAAATAGCAGCTTGCGGCATGGAGGACTCCGTAAAGGTCTCAGCAGAGGTCTGCGGCTGAAAATCTGCAGACTGCAGGGGCTGCAAAAGCACCTCAATGACTACCGCTGTGCTGACGACCAATTTTACTGGTGCGCCGTCAGAAGATTTAACCCTAGGCCTGTTGCGGTCCTTGTCTTTGCATTTCCTAGGTATATCTGAAGTCAGGAGACCAGAAGACGCCATACCAGTGAACTTACGCCAGACTCGGAAATGCTTATACAAAATCTTAGCTCTATGGCGGAAAGCGAAATGAAGGTAAACGGCCGACCGGCATTAGTGCGAACTGCATCTGCTTCAGGCTCCACGGCAAGAAAGACTAAGGAAATGGCGTCGGCTGCCACCCTTTATACCTGACGTACTGACATCAGTTTTACAACCGACGGCAGCCGACATCATGCACCAAGAACTCTGGTATTCAGGCTGACTGACGGCAACCAGGAGCCGGATAACCCATATGTGAGGACTGCAACAGTGAAACACGAAGAACATCTGGATCCTCTTCTAAGCACATAGCCTCCTACATTCATCTGGATAACTGGAGAAGTACCCATTTACATAACCAAATTTCAGTAATTGTTCATGTTCCTTAAAGGTTAAATGAGCCTCTTGTGGAAGAGCTGTATTAGGTGACAGCAGTCTCAACCATGTAAAAGCATCTGCTTTCTTAACCAGAGACGACAAACCATTCATGTTCCATGGAACAGTATAGTTCTGAGCCATCAGAGATAATAGAAAAGAGCTTTAAAAAATCAACTATCTGCTGTCCAGTGGCCTTGCTTATATATAGTAGTCAGATAGTCCTCAAACCCACAAAACCCATCTTAACCCAAGCCATATTAACACTTTTCCACACATGCTCACTAGCGCCATTAACCAAAGAGTTTTCAAGATCCCTAGACAGCATCAAATGAATTATAATAGTCAAGAAAACTCTAATCATCAGCAAACTATATACAGAGCATAGAAGAACTATCTATAAAAACAATTCCTCCAAGGAGGAGTCTACTAGCCTCTTTCAGGGCAAACAATCTAGGCACAATCTATGCTTCATTAACTGCAAGCCTGACAGGACACACACACAACAAACTAGAAAAAGTCCTTACTAGACATCCTATACTATTACCCAGTAAGAGTCATAAACTGCTCACAGCAGCTTAATTCATTCAAGGAAAAATATTCTCCAAGCCATCTCACCCCTACCCCACCCACAAGATAATCACTGAATCCCTAATAACAAAGGGACAGTAATATGCCCTCCTACTCAAAAGCCTCAAATTGAAGCAATTTACATGGCTGTCAAATGATTTAAAACCTATCTTGAAAGCAACCATTAGAGGAAGCTAAAAATTAGCCTTACTATCCAAACTCATAACTCACATCTAAAGTAGTAAAGTAAATTAAATAGTTTTAAGTACTGGCAACCTATTGGGCATACAAAATAATTTCCTGTTAGAAAGATTAAAGCAAGCCCATCAATTATCTTCATCACAAACTTCTAATCAACTACTGATTTGCATATTTCCTGAAAAACAGAATGCCCTGGGACTAACACCATCGAAAAATAAAGCTGACAACATTACAATAGTCATTACAATCATGCCTAGCGTTGAATAAGCAAGGTCAATGCCCACTCCGACACTTACTCTACTTTGTTGAATTCTGAGTAAATAGTAGCAATCATGAAAATTAAATGAACCACCTACCGAATCTTCTACGCGCAGGTGGTCTCTCCTGTTTATTAATAAAAACACCTAGAAGTAAAAGTCCAGAATACACAATACCCATTTTATTTGCTATGTAACAAGATAATCTACTTATATGGATCAGACAACTATCTAATCATAAGCTAACTATACCATGATGTCAAGTAATCTTTTTGTCCCATAAACCTTCAAGTCACATAGCAGGAAAAAGTCACAAATCCTCCTGAGACCTTCATCAGTATCCTTTCTCCATTTATGACTTTGAATCTGAAGCCGAAGGGAGGCTTAAAGTGGGAGATTCCACTAACAACTCAGGATACTATCATAATAAATGTATTATCAAATAAGATTCAAAGGTGCATAGGTTGTTGTACACTGGGATGGATCCTATGACATCTAAAACATAAAGACCTATGACTCACTAAAAGAATCACAGGCCTAAAGCAGATGCCATATGCTGACCGCCTAAAAAAACTCCAGCTATACTCTGTGGCATATCGTCTACTCAGAGGTGATCTCTGCTTAACATACAAGGTCACGTCAAACCCTGAGCTGTTGGACATGCTCCACTTAAAGAAATCCCAATCCCTCAGAGCCACACAATTCAGGGAGCTAAACCTTGTCATCACAATGAACAAAACATGCTGGAGGGATAGGTTCCTGACCCAGAGACTCCCCATACTCTGGAACAGACTGCCCATACATGTCAAGCAGAGCACCTCCTTGGCCCTCTTCAAAAGGAACCTTGATGATTGGATGGGAGATAGGAAATTCACCCTGGGGATCATGTCAGTCGCCCTGCTAGACAGGGGTCCAGAGAAGTAAATATTGTGGGAAGAAATATCCAGGGAATTGTTATGGCTACTGCAAAAATAATCCAAACATTGTGCAACCCACAAGTCCCCAGATCCTGAAAACAGTCAAACCCATTCACTTACCACTGCAAGACAATAACACTCGCATGTAAAAGCAACAACCTAATATGATCAATGGTACATTTGTTTTGCATTAAGTCTCAATCAAGTGAGAAGGCTGTCATGGCATCCCTCCCTACCTCACTCTGAACATCGGAAAAACTTTAGGATCCTGGTCTTGATGCACAACTGCAGCTCTGGATTCCACTTTCATACTGCCTTCCGCCTCCTCTTGCATTGTATTACGGGTGCTAGATTTGAAATGCTGCATTGCCTCCCATACTGACATAAAAGTCTTTGCCTCACTGTGAAAGAAGACTAGCAATTGGGCAGGGTAGAGCAATTTATATCTCATTTTCTCCTAACAAAGATGAAAGCAGGAGTGAACAATGCCCTAATGTAATGTGCCTGTGCCAAACAGTTCTGATCACAGAGTATGCAATTTCCTACAAGCATGATAATTTTGTCATGAACCCAAAAGGCAAATAAAATTGTTTCCTCAAGAGCAAAAGACTCAAGCACACTAAAATCAGCTAAAACATTCTCTGCCTTAACCTTTAAAGGAGAAACACTCTGTGTGCCCTTTTGATCATTAGTTCCACAGGTGAAGTAACACTCCAGCCTTACAACTTCTTTTGCATAAAAGCTTTACTTACAGTCTTTATTTTTATTCATCTCCAGAATCCCCATATGTCTAAAGTTTTCAAACCAACCTCTGTCTTCCATACCAATAAGTTGGATTTTCCAGCAGATCAGGCCTTCTTTTCACAGCCATTAATCTCTGTCTTGTCTCCCCTCAGTTCAGTATCCACTGAAATAGCTTTCTGATCATTGCTGTCATACTCTAAGGGTGAGGATTTTGGCATTGAATATGACAGATATTCTGCCTCCAATCTAGAATCCTAAAAGCTGGGGGGGGGGGGGGGGGGCTGCTCTTAGAATGCAATTCTGTGCAATGCAGACACACATTCCTTGGCAAAGTTTCAATAATTATAAAAAAAAAAAAAAAGGTTCACGCTTATATGCTTACTGGATTGCACTGTATTTCTTGGATTAAACCTGTGTTTTACACTTTTACTGGATTGTACTGCACTTCTTGAGCAACACTTGACGTTTTTACGGCTTGGCTTTGGACTGTTTGACTTCCAGCAGCAAGTATTTCAAAATTTCAATAAAGAAAACTAGCACAGGCCAAGGCAGAAATTTGCAGAACAGCTGCCAGGGCCTTAGGCAACAGTCCTCAAAAAGAATGTGGAAGAAGACTACTTCCAATATGACTTCACACTGAGTAGCAGGTTGATTATAGCTCTCTCTGTGTAAAACAAGCCAGTAAAAGGTATTGATTTAGGCAAAATTCAGTTACTGGCTAGTTCTTAATTGCATGGATGCCAGCAAAGAAGAAATCTGAGAAAGTAAGTGAAGATCAACCAGAAAAGAAGAAAAGGCTCTGGATGGGAAGAACCTTTTAGCTGTTCAGCAAAAAAAACAGTTCAAGTTTCAGCAGTAGTACAGGAGATGGCTTCCATTACTTTATAGGAAAAATAAATCAAATGCACTCAGAGATGTTACAAATAAGTGAGACAATAGTGTAATATATAAAGTCAAATAACAAAAGGCTGAAAAATAGAAGAAGCTTTATGTAGCTATTTAGATATAAAACTGAAGAAATCAGAGGCTGAAATGAAGAAAAAACTGGCTGAACTTGACACTTCTCAAAAAGGTTTCTTCAAAAAACAGAGTTATAAGACACAACACGCATAGAAAAAGTACAGTTGTGTACAGCTACCATAAATGTAGATGTTTGAGTGTCTTCACTGTTGCAGTCATGACTGTAGGGTTCTCCCCTGCCGGCAGGCAGCCCTCGGTCGGCCAGAATCCCAAAGTCTGGGTCCGGCATCGGCTGTTCAACCATGCTCCTTGACGTCAGAGCGACAGCCGACGCCATCTTCTCCAGTTTTTCTTGCCCCAGATGTCAGGAGTCCCAAAATGAAAAAGGTCCCATAACCTATGCAAATACACCTCAGAAGAATGGTGAAGAAAGGAACTACACAAAAGTAAAAACAAGAGGGGACAGGAGGGAGGGAAACCCAGACTGCAACAGTGAAGACACTTGAACATCTACATTTATGGTAGGTGTACACAACTGTACTATGTTCATCATGTTTCACTGTTGCAGTCATGACTGTAGGGTAGAATCCCAAAGCTGAAGGAAAGGGAGGTGGTCATAATGAAGAAGGGGCGGCTAAAAGGCCCTGCAAGACTGCAGAGGCAAAGCCTGCCCTAGACTTAGAGTATAGAGGAAGATTGTAGTGCTTAGAAAAAGTATGCACTGGACTCCAAGTTGCAGCTTCCAAAATGTCTTTGGTAGGAACTCCTCTGAGGAAGGCCGCAGAAGTGACAGCAGCTCTGGTGGAATGAGTTTGTATACTCCCTGGGATTTGCTTTCCATGGTGTGAATAACAAAATCTGATTCCATGAGCAATTCATTTAGAGATGGTCTGTTTTGAAACGGCTTTACCTTGGGAACTTGAAGCATAAGAAACAAACAATTGTTCTGATTTTCTGATGTCCTTGGTTCTGTCCAGGTAAAAACGTAGCTGTCTGTGTACATCCAAGGAATGTAAGATCATTTCCCCTTTATTTTGAGGAGTGGGGAAAAAGGTTGGCAAGTGTATAGTTTGATTTAAAGCCACTTTGGAAACCACCTTAGGCATGAAAGAAGGATTAGTCCTCAAAGATACCCTGTCTTGATGAAAAATAATATATGGTTCCACAGCCATAAGAGCTTGTAACTCTGAAACCCTCCTGGCAGAGGTAAGGGCTAACAGAATAGCTGTCTTCCAAGATAAAAACTTGATGTCAGAAGAAGCAGCAGGCTCAAAAGGAGGCAAGGTTAGTTTTTCCAAAACATAGTTGAGATCCCAAGCAGGAATGGGAGGAGATCTAGGAGGCCTTAAGTTCTTAGCTCCTCTGAGAAACTGTCTCATGAGCTGGTGGGAAAAGATGGGAGGGTCCGTATTATAATGAGCAGAAATAGAAGAGGCATGTATCTTAATGGAAGAGAAAGAGAAACCCTTATGTAAGAGGTCTGTCAAGTAAAGTAAGATTAAATTAGAAGTTATGTACTCACCATAACGTTCCATCTGAGTAGGTGTATTCATTTGTCTGCAACCTGTGGGTTATGGATCCGATATCGGATCCGAACCGGCATAGTTTTCCAGCTATGGATCCAAGCTCTCAGCTCCTCCTCACTCCATAATGCCCTGCTCTACCCTCATGACCTCAGATCGAGTTTGCCAAAGCAACAATACCCTCAAAAGGGTAACAAGTAATATGCAGGAAACTGAAAGGCCAGGGGATATGGATGAGTTGATATGGTTGCAGACAAATGAATACACCTACTCAGATGGTGAGTACATAACTTCTAAATCTGAAGTAGGATATTCATTTGTCTGCAACCTGTGGGAAAGAGTCCCCAGCTACCTGAATCTTCATCATGGAAGGATATTCCGGAGCACCGCGGAGCCAAAGGATGCTCTACCCCTAGATGCAAGATCCAACTTATAGTGAGAAATAAATGTATGAGATGAAGCCCACGTGGCTGCTGCACAAATATCATCTAGAGGAATCCTAGCCTTGAAGGCTGCCGAGGTAGATACTGACCGGTTGAATGGGCATGAACACCTCCTGACGCTTGATAAGCCAATAAAATGCACTGTGAAATCCAGAGGAACTTTAGAAATTGGCTTGCCCAAATTGAATTTTGCAAAGGAAATAAACAGCTGGTCGGATTGCCTATGACCAGCTGTCCTGTTGAGATAAAATCTTAGTTGCCTGTGAACATCTAGTGAGTGTAGCCTATATTCACCTTTGTTTTCATACTTAGGGAAGAAAACAGGGAGGTTAATGGATTGATTGATGTTTGCTTCAGAAGCGATTTTAGGAAGGAAGGACGGGTTGGTCCTGAGGGAGACACGGTCCGGATAAAATACCAAGTAAGTAGGTTTAGCTGATAAAGCTTGAAGTTCAGAAACTCTCTGGCTGATGTAATGGCTACCAAAAGGCTGTCTTGTAAGACAAGAATTTGAGATCCACTGTCTCGAAGGGGAGCGGTCAAGGCCTGTAGGACCAAAGAAAGGTCCCAAGGAGGAACTGCTTGCTTTATAGGGGCCTGAGAAGGAAAGTACCCTTAAGAAAAGTTTTGCACAATTTGGCTGACATAAGAGGATTAGACTCTTGACCAATGTGATAGTGAGAAATAGCCAGTTGAACTTTGACTGTGGAACTGCTGGCACCATCATTAAAGAGAGAGGTTAGAAAATCAAGCACTACAGGGAGGAACCGTGAAGGGATCTAGGCCTTGCCGCCCACACAGAGAAATGTTTCCATTTGCTAAACCTTTCTAGTGGATGGTTTATGAGCCGCCACTAAAGGAGAAGAAATACCGAGTCCTTATCAAGAGTGGAACTGGAGCAGCCAAGCGGTCAGCTTCAGGTTGTCCAGGTTCGAGGAGGAATGCAGGAAGGATGGGATATCAGATCCGAATGGGATCTAGAATCCAAGGAGGATTCACCGAGTGAGACCTTAGGAAGGGGAACCAGATCTGTCGAGGCCAGAATGGAGCAATGAGAATCATTCTGCAACCCACCGAGAGGCTTTCTGAAGAACTTGCAGCATCAGAGGCAAGGGTGGATAGGCATACAGAAGACCGGGTGGCCAAGCATGCACCCTTGGGGTACCTCCGAGGAGGTAGAAAAACTGTCGCACTTGGTGTTTGAGGGAGAAGCAAAAGATCGCATGAAGGGTTCCCACTTGACAATTGAGAGACCACGGGGTCAGAATGGTGCGACTGAGCTTGTCCGCTAGATGTTGGACCGACCGCTATGAGAAAGCGATTGGTGGAGGTTGCCCATTCCCAAACTCTCATGGCCTCACCTTGTTCCCCTTGCTTTGATGTACCAGACAACAGACATATTGTATTGAATCGCAATTGTTCCCAAGGGAAGAAAGTCCTGAAGTGCTAGCAACGCTAAGAGCACTGCTCTCATCTCTAGAACATTGATATGCAGTAAGGTCTCTGAATCGCTCCACGTGCCTTGGACTGGTGCCCCCCGTGGTCACCGTGGCGAGAGGGGAGAAGCACAAAATGGGCGACCCTCGTGGAGATCCGGGAGTGGAGCCACCACAAGAGGGACCGCTTGCAAGCCTTGCTGATCGCTATGGGATGATGCATGGGAGAGCAAGGTATGACCACTGAACTAAGAGCGTCCACTGTAGAATGCGATATTGAGCCTGGCAAGAGGAAGAAGTGCTATCGCCATGGACCCTAGAGCCCTCAGGACCAACTCCGCTGGAACAGAACATGAATGGAGAATGGCCCGCACCTGGAGCTGCAGATTTAGAACTCTGTCCGCAGTGAGGAAGGCTCAGAACTCCTTGTGTCTAGTCTGGCCCCTATGAAATCTAAGAGCTGAGTGGGTGCCAGGTTGGACTTGTATTTATTGTGATGCCCAGAAATGGAGCAAGATGGAGAAAGGAGTCAGAGAAGTAGATGCCTTCCAGTCGTCCAGGTAGGGAAAGACCTGCACCCCTGAAGCCTCAGGTGGGCCGCTACCACTGCTAGTACTTTGGTAAACACCCTGGGGCTGTGGTGAGACCAAAGGGAAGGACCGGAACTGGTAGTGACTGGCTCCCAGCCGGAAGCGGAGAAACCTCCTGGGCCTGTCCATAAGGATGTGGTTGAGATCTATCGAGCACATCCAGTGGCCTTCTCCCAGAAGGGGAGAATAGATTGTAGAGTGACCATTCGAATTTTTCTTTGGGGACTGCCAGGTTCAAGAGAGAGGTCTAGGATTGGTCTTAGTTCCCCGTCTTTTTGGCACTAAAAAGAACCTGGAGTAGAACCCTGATCCGATCTGGTCTGGGGAACGGGCTGGATGGCTCTTTTCTCTAGCAGATGGCCAATTTCCTGGGAGGGACTTCAACTTTGGAAGGTGAAGGAAAGGAATGCGATATCCCCTGGATATGATTTGGAGAACCCAGCGGTCCGATGTTATGGACTCCCATGCCGCTAGGTGCCCGACTGCCTCCAGAGTAGAGCAGTCGGGCAACCTCAGAGAAAGGTTCCCTGGACCGAAGTTTCTGGGAGCCCCTCTGCCTCTAGGGCGGGTCCTCCCTGTCCTCCTCTGCCACGGAAGGACTGGTTGTCCGGAGCAGGCTGGGACTGCTGCGACTCGAACCACATCTTCTTCTGACCCTTTGGTTCCTAGAATAGGGCCTCTGGGGTGCAGAGAAGGATTCCGACGGCAGACAGCCGGTCTTGCCAAACAGAGCAGAACCATCAAAGGGCGCCTTGAAGGGCAGAAAAATGCAGTGGCGGAGCCAGGCCTGACGCCTAGTGACCAGTCCTGTCCCGCAGCTCTAGCGGCGCCTCCGTAGCATGGGAGAGTAGCCGATAGAAGTATTTGTGACTGACCTAAGAGTGGCCATTTTGGTGGAGTGCAGAGCTCTGTCCTCCTCCGAAATGGACAGGGGGATGCAGTCTCGCTGCATCCGAATAACATGTGCCAATAGTTCAGCCCTTACCGAAGGTCGCCGAACTGAACATCCGCTTCCCAAGCGGTCCATCATCCGAGACTCCTTGCTCGGTGGGTGGACTGAGGGACTCTCCTGAGCCAGTTCCCTCTTTGTGGCCGCCATCAACATGGCATCTACAGGAGGCCCCTTGCTCCAATGGGTCCTGTCAGAAGGCGGGCTAAGGATTCTATCAGGTCTTTGGGAATTGGCTCCACGGTGTCCGGTTCCTTCCACGCCCTGGTGGTAATAAGGTCCACCAGGGGTCGGCAGGGGACACCCAAGAGGTAGACGGGCCCGCTTGAATGCCTCCAAGAACACGGACTCGTCGAGGAAGACTTGGGGCAGACCACCCCATTTCCATGATGTCTCGGAGACATCCTCGGGGTGACCGTGGGGAGCCTTCCTTCCTCCAAGTCCGTGTCTTCAGTGAGAGACTCAGGGAGTCAATGTGCCTCCTTAGGAGCCTCCTCTGGGGGCTGTCAGAGGAGTGCAGCAATTTGCTCCATGGGAGCAACTTGGCAGAAACGGGCTGTCCCAGGGCCGGATGGTGGAAGCCTGGCCCAGTGCAGAGGGAGGGGACGGAGCCGGCAAGTGCCGGGGTCCGGAGACCCTCAACAGAGCCCTCTCCACTACATCAAAAGCCGACTCACCAAAGGATCCGACAATCGGCTCCCTCGGATCGAAGAGTGGATGGATCCGGCGACAGTGCGCCCGACACAGACGGCGGAGCACTGATCCCCGGATCCGGCTCGGATCCAGGCTCCGAGATCAGGGCATGGTCGGATCCGTACCAAGTACTATCGGCTCCGACCTCCCCGGGCTGCTCGCTCAGTTGCTCGAACCGGAAGCGGGTCGGAGAAGGAGCAATAGGCTTAAAAAGGGTGTTGAGCTCATCTGCATCTGGGCCTGGATGAACCTTCTCATCATCCGTCCAGATCAGCATCAGGCTACCGAGGGCCTGGAATGCCTCCTCGATAGCCTCTCCTCCTCAGGACCCGGTGAGAAGCACACAGGTGACCGGAGCCGAGAAGGAGGAGACCGCGAAGCCCGCTTGGCTGGCGGCCGAAACAGAGGTCTCGCCCGCCAGGTGCTCCCTCCGTCCTTTTAGATGCATCCCTCTCCTGTCCTGAAGCGGGAGTTTGAGTCCCAGGAGCAGGAGGGGTGCCAGGGGAACAACTGCAGCGAGCGGAGGTCGGAGCCGAGTCCGGTAAAAGACCCGCCAAGACCAGCTTGGACCTCTGCTCCCTCAGTGCCCTGGGGTTGAACCCTGCACAAATGGAACAACCAGATGTGAGGTGTTCAACCCCAAGACACAGTGTGGCCATCAGGAGAGAGCTTATGCCCACACTCGGAGCATTTAGAAAATATGGACTTAGGCTGTTCAGCCATAGTCACTAAAATTCACCTAAAGCTACAGAAAGTAACTTAAACAATAAAGAAGCACACAGGCCTCACACACACAGGGAGGGAATAAAATTACTACTGAAAATTAACTTGAACTAAAAACAGTCAATAATAATAGGAAACCTACAACTTTCACACAAAAATTGTTAAAGAAGGAAAAAATTTTTAACAAGAAAATCCACTTAGCTGAGAGCTATGAAATCCACATCTAGTTACCAGCGCGGCAAACAAGATCTGAGGTCATGAGGGTAGAGCAGGGCATTATGGGTGAGGGGAGGAGCTGAGTGCTTGGATCCATAGCTGGAAAACTATGCCGGTTCGGATCCGATATCGGATCCATAACCCACAGGTTGCAGACAAATGAATATCCTACTTCAGATGTAATGTTAGGAAGAAGAGGATCAGAATCCTGAGCCTGCATCCAGGAACAAAATCTTTTCCATTTTCCTGCATAAGATTTTCTAGTGCTAGGACGTCTGGCTTCTAAAAGGACATCCGTAACCTGCTTGGGTAGTAAAGAAGAAATCAAAGGTCCTGGATTAACCAGGCTGCCAGTCAGAGAGTTCTGACATGAGAGTGTAGAACCTGACCCTGATGTTGGGACAGAAGGGTCGGAGACTGACGTAAAACCCAAGGGGGCTCCAGGCATAGGTTTTTTCAGCTTTGGATACCAAAACTGCCGAGGCCAATTTGGAGCCAGCAAGATAATCATCTTGGGCTTGTCCTGTTTTAACTTCAATAAGCCCCGTGGAAGAAGAGGTAGAGGCGGAAAGGCATATCCCGAGAGGTTCCTCTAACTGAATGACAGGGCATCCGCTTTCCAAGCTTTTCTGTGGAAAGTCCTGGTGCAAAAATTCTGTAGTAGATGATTGAGATGGGATGCAAAGAGGTCTATGTGAGGACATCCCCAGACTGCTGTTATCATCCTGAATATTTTGGTGTCCAGCATCCATTCGTGTGGATCTGAAAGGTTTCTGCTCAGACTGTCTGCCAGGAAGTTTTGTTTCCCTGGTAGGAACTGAGCTTGAAGATCCAGATTGTAAGCTAGAGCTGTGTTCCATAGATCCATGGCTAGTCTGCAAATGGGGTAGGAATGAGATCCCCTTTGCTTGTTTATGTACCACATAACTATGTTGTTGTCTGTCCGTATTAGTAGTTGTCCTGGTTGTAAAAGATTCCTGAAGGCCAATAGAGCTTTCTGAACGGCTAACATTTCCTTTAAATTGATATGCAGGTGCTTCTGATCCTTTGTCCAAAGGCCCTGCAGACAGTTGTCCTGAAAATGGGCTCCCCAAGCATAATCCGAGGCGTCCATGGTTAGAATCTGAGTGGCAGGAGGCAGACAGAAGGGTTTCCCTTTGTTTAGGGCACATGCCCTGGACCACCAAAGAAATTCCTTTTGAAGGCAAGGAAGGACGGAGATCAGTATGTCTAGACTGTGGCAATGCTGAGACCATACACTTTTTAGGTACCACTGTATTTTCCTCATGTGTAGTCTTGCATATGGTATGAGAAGGATGCAGGAGGCCATGTAACCCAAAGCCTGCAGGAATTTCCTTGCAGATAGTTGAGTTAAAGTTGCCAAGGTTTTGAAAGTTGAAGCCAGCTGTAATTGTTTTTCGGATGTCAGAAATGCCATCTGGGTTGTAGTGTTTAGAAGAGCACCCAGAAAAGTTATGTGTTGTGATGGTGTCAAATTTGACTTTTTTATGTTTACAGAGAATCCCAGGAAGTTGAGGAGGTTCTGTACAAAATCTAGATGCTGGAGTAAGACATCCTTGCTGTCTGCCTGAATTAGACAATCGTCCAGATAAGGGTAAATTTGAATTCCCTTGAGTCTGCAGTAAGCTACTACTGGAGCCAGGCATTTGGTGAAGACCCTGGGCGCAGTAGACAATCCAAAGGGCAGCGCAGATAATTGAAAGTGCCTCGATCCGGCTTTGAACCTGAGGTATTTTCTGCGATCCTGCCTGATGGGAATGTGTAAATATGCCTCCTTCAAATCTAAAGTTACCATCCATGAATCCTTGGACAGCACTGGAAGTAGCTGCTGTAGAGTAAGCATCTTGAATTTTGGAATCTCTAGAAAGGTGTTCAAGACCGACAGATCCAGTATGGGACTCCATGAGTTTTGCTTCCTTGGGACTAGAAAGAGCCTTGAGTAAAAACCTTTTCCCATCTCTGAAAGTGGAACCAGTTCTATGGCATTCATAGCTAAAAGAGCTTCCATCTGGTTTAAGGCCTCCGTCCATTGATGCTTTGGAAGGTCTGGCCATCCGCTTGGCCTTGGCAAGGTATGAAAATGGAATTTGTAACCTCTTAAAATCACATCCAAAACCCACTTGTCTTGGGTTATTTGAGTCCAATTTTGATAAAAGAGAGTTTTCCTCGAGAGGGGCTTCCAGGCAAGAAGTTCCTGTAGCCCAACAGCGGGAGTCATTGAGTTTGTTTCCTTTGAGTCTGTGACCTGTCCTCTCCTCCCCTAGGGGTGGAAGCAGTCCACTGTCTTGCTCTATAAGAGGCTTGAGTTTGAGGCCTTCCTCTGGAGCGTCTATATCTACCCCTCTGAGGCCTGTCTGAAGAGGGAAAGGACCAATTTTTTTGAAGGCCAATTCCTGCTAAATCTAGGTGGCTGTACTTGTAAGAAATCTTTAACTGTTTGCATGGATTTCGCCTTATCCTTCATCTTTTTAATCACCTCTTCAGCTTTTGATCCAAACAAAACATTATGCTGAACAGGAGCATCCAATAATTTAGCCTTTACTTGTTCAGGCAAATTTTGTTCCTTTAGCCATGCATGCCTTCTAATGACTGTGCCAGATGCCGCAGCCCTACAAGAAGCCTCTAAGGCATCAAATCCACAGTGTAAACCATGCTTCCCAAGTTGTTCAGTGGCATGCAATAAGTCATGTAATTCCTTATCATCTGCACAGGCAGAAATGGAAGAAAGCTTTTGTTTTAAAACAGACAAGAGAAATTGCTGGTATTTCAGCATATGAAACTGACAGTTTAAAGCCCTAACAGACAGAGTAGCAGAAGTGCACACCTTTTTGCCCCATCTTTCTAAGGATCGAGAATCCTTTTCAGTAGGAATGGGATTTTTGGCAGAAGCGGCCTTAACTCCCTTAGGACCCTGAGAAATGGTTTTAGGGTCAGCAGAAGGGTTCTTGTATAAAAACTGGTGGGAATCAGGAACCCTGTAATATCTATCAGGCTTAACAGGAGCAGGAGGAAAGGAGTCAGGGGTTAAGTTAGCCTTCGAAAAGGCATCATCCACAATATCCAAACAGGAGGAATAGCCAGGGGTCTATGTTGGGGAAGAAGAAGAAAATCCCTTAGTCTTTTCTTAGATTCCGAATACTCCTGTCCTTCCCAGTGGAAATGTTCCCTCATTTCATGCAAAGTTTCCCCAAAAGAGAAATTTTCAGGGGAGAAGCTGAAGGAATGGATTCCTCAGCATCAGAATCCTCATAAGGAGGGAAAGAATATTCCTGGTCAGAATAAGAAACTGAGGAAACAGAGGCCTGATCAGAAGAATCATAATAAACATCCTGCCTTGGCCTTTTATCTGGAGGGGGATGTGAACTCCTAATCATAGTAAGTAAATCCTCCGCCATCTTGAGTAACTGTTTCTGTGACTTGGGAGCCGGTTCAGAAGAGGCTTGTGTTGCAGTGTTTGATTTAGAAGGAGTCTTTGCCTTTATTAGGAGCTGAGTAGGCCTGAAAACCCCTTTGGAAGCCGGTACCTGCACAGCGGCTCCGGACCCATCCGAAGCAACATTGTCCGAAGGTCCTGCAATAGAAATATTTAAAGGTCTGGTTGGCTCCTCATGAGAGTCCGTTTCGGCCATCGGTTCTGAAATGGCCGACGACAGGGGCTGCAAAAGCGCCTCACTGATGATGGCCAAACCTGAAGCTGGCTCCGCTTGTGAGCTATCATCAGATTTGGACCTCGGAAGCCTGTCTTTATCCTTGCGACGTTTGTGAACTCTGGTAGCCAGAACCGTATCCGACGACATTTTGTAGTTAAAGCGCCTACCGAAGTAATAAAAAGCAAAATCGTACCTTCGCTTAATTGTACGTTGATTGAATCTAGCACAAAACCGACAACTAGCTACGTCGTGGTCAGGGCCTAAGCAAGGAATACAGTAAGAATGAAAATCCTTATGAGGTATTTGCTTCCCACATGAAATGCAATTATTAACTTTTTCTGACATCAGAGTGGAGCAAGAAAAAAGTTTCCCCAACGGGGTACTTAGCTTTGAATGGAGAAGAAAATCTTCGGACTGAAGTTTATCAGGAAAAATCGTCAGGAGTCAGCCGACCGGCACTTGCGAACTGCTATCACCTCACGGCAAGAAAGACTGGAGAAGATGGCGTCGGCTGTCAGCTTTGTACTCCTGGCACTCTGACGTCAAGGAGCATGGTTGAACAGCCGACGCCAGACCCAGACTTTGGGATTCTGGCCGACCGAGGGCTGCCTGCCGGCAGGGGAGAACCCTACAGTCATGACTACAACAGTGAAACACGATGAACATCCTCAGGTTGTTTTATATACCAGAGAAACTGGAAGCAAGCGACTGCATTCATTTTATGAAATTACAGCCTGGCACAGTGGCACGGGGAAGGATTCCCAACTGTATCCAAGGTGAAAGAGGTTACACTAGTGTCACTGTCATCTGAAAAGTCAGGCAGGGAAGTGGGAGGAGTGAAAGGGCAGGGCATGCTTTCCTCTCAGGAGGGGGAAGGGGTTGGCACAGCTTATGCTTTGGGAGTGGGGCAGGGATGTTTACACATGATATCCCTTGCAGATATGAAGGGACATCCTCCACTGCCATCTCATTTCACACTCCTCTTGCTGGGTGCATGTGACAAAGATGGGGAAAACAAAGAGAAAACCTCAAACCTCTCCTGCTGGCTGTATGAATGCATTACATATAAAACTACACAAGTTTATATACTTAAGTGTAGCTTGTGCACTTTTTCTTAACGCTACAAGTTAACATTTACTAAAAAGTATGCAAATTGTTTTTTACAACATGGTGGGCTGTAGAAATAAGTTAAGAACAGACAGCAATCTGCGTAAGTGGGTAATCAGGCTCCAACATGTGATTTAGCATAGTTAATCTTAACTTTAAAAAATGTAATGCCCGATGGTGCACCTGACAGTCTGGGGCAACTACTCCTCTTTGGAGGTGTAAATTTCCTTTTTTGAAAAATGCCAATAACTGTGTGTGTTTGTTGTGTATTAGAAGGAGATGAAGTTTATGTATTTTTTTTTTTTTGTTTATTTATTTAAGCAAGAAGTCTGGGAAAAATCTGACCTGGGTTCAAACAGAGATAAAAAAGTAATTACCAAACAGAGATGAAATAAAAGCAACTACATGCATGATCAGCCTACCAAACATTAGTTTGTGCATATAAGACACAAGATGGAAACATACACCCTAAAGAACTGGCAAGTGTAATATGTGGGAGTAATATCAACTTATAAGAATCGTTGCTTTGTCAAAATTAACATGAAAAATAAGTGGCCTTTGAGTACTGTGGCATGTTAAGAAGTGTAAGATGCAAATAGCAATGTTACAGCAAACCCATTTGGATAGAAATGGGCACGAGAATTTGACAAGAAAGGATTCCACGTTGAACATTTACCAAAGTATCAGTGATAAAGGAAAAGGGGGTGATGATATTAATTGCTAGAGGTGCTCCAACAGCGATAAAAGGAAGAAAGAAAGATAAGAATGGTAGAACTTTGGTAGTAGGAGGTTACTGGCACAGGAGGAGGACTACACTGAAACATATTTATATTTCACATTGTCCTAGAGCTTAGGAAAAGTTTGGGAGAAAGAATAAGCTGTCACCAGGTAATATTATTTGTGTGTGGGGATGGGAACCTGAGTTGCAAAAATAAAGCTGTATCAGGAGGATCTATAATGGAAATATAACAGAAGAAGGTAGATTTATAAGTAGTACATGAGGACACTTAATATGGAAGATATAAATTCCGTAGCAGGAACTCGGACAGAATTTACACATTACTCTTCAAGATACAATAACTGTGCCACACTAGACAGAAATTAAACTTCACAGGGCCGAGTAAATTGAAGTGAAAGCTTTGAGACCCATCAAATATCTGAAAGAAAAGTACAGTTTTGTACCTACCATAAATGCAGATGTTCGAGGATCCACATTGCTGCAGTCATAACCTGTGGTAGGTAGTGTGTCGTCGGTCGGCCCGAATAATACCAGAGTTAGAGGCTGCCGGTCATGGGCGCCGGAGCTGGCGCCATATCCTCAGTCTTTCTTGCCCCAGATGTCAGAAGGCCTAAAGGAAGGCCAGAGCCAAAATAGTAAATACCCAACAACCACAAGTGAGAAAATAACAATTATCCCAAAGGAAAAACAGCAACCCCAAACAATAGAGGGAAGGAGGACATTGCTGCAGTCATAACCTGTGGGTAGAATCCCAAAGCAAAGGGAGGCTGGCAAACTAAAAAGCATTAGCAGCTGCTAACATGCACTGTATTTCTGCTGTGGCAAACCCAGCCCTAGACTCGGAATAAAGAGGAGATGGTAATGCTTAGTAAAAGTGTGTACTGAACTCCAAGTAGCTGCTTCCAAAATATCCTTAGTAGCTACCCCCTCAAAAGCAGTAGATGTGGCAGTAGCCCTAGTGGAATGAGGTCTGATCCCAGCAGGAACATTCTTCCCATGATGAGAATAACAAAAAGCAATACAATGACCAATCCACTTAGAAATAGTTTGCTTTGAAACAGCTTTCCCTTGAGAAGCCAGAGCAAAAGAAATAAATAACTGTTGAGTCTGCCTGAACTCTTTAGTTCTGCTCAAATAATAACGTAGCTGCCTGTGAATGTCCAAAGAATGCAAGACTTTCCCCTTTATTTTGGGGATCAGCATAAAAAGTAGGCAAATGAATAGACTGGTTCAAGGCCACATTAGAAATCACTTTAGGCATAAAAAGACACCCTATCCTTATGGAATACCAGAAAAGGTTCAACTGCCATGAGTGCCTGCAATTCAGAGACCCTCCTAGCAGAGGTAATGGCCAACAAAAAAGCAGTTTTCCAAGACAAAAACTTCAGCTCAGACGTAGCTGCAGGTTCGAAAGGAGGTAAAGTAAGCTTCTCCAACACAAAATTGAGATCCCAGGAAGGAGTAGGAGCTCTACGTGGGGGTCTTATATTTTTGCCCCTAAGAAATTGCTTAAACAAAGGATGAGAAAAAAGGAGGGTCACAATCATAGTGAGCAGAAATGGCTGCAGCATAAACCTTCACAGATGAAAATGACAAACCCTTGTCTAGTAATTCAGTAAGGTACTTTAGCGTAAAACTCAAATTAGGTACTGAAACATCAAAGCCCTTTGCTGTGCTCCAAAGAAAAAATCTCCTCCATTTATCAGCATAAACTTTTCTAGTACTGGGCCGCCTGGCTTCCAAAATGACATCTAAAACCTGTTTAGGAAGCTGAGACCCCACAGGCTCTAAAACAGAATACGCCAGGCTGTTAGATGCAGGGACTGCACCCTGACATTGAGCAAATGATTGCTTGACTGGGACAACAAGTGAGGAATCTGTGGCAAAGGCCAAGGAGGCTCCTGAATTAAACTCCTCAGCAGAGGATACCAGTGCTGACGTGGCCAATCTGGTGCTATTAGAATCATGCAAGGCTTGTCCGCCTGACTTTCAAGAGTACCTTGGGAAGGAGAGGCAGAGGAGGGAAAGCATAGAGGTTGTTCCAACTGAAAGATAGAGCATCCACTTTCCAAGCTTTGGATGAAACATCTTTGTGCAAAATTTTGGTAGTTGGAAATTTAGTGGAGAAAACAGATCTATGTCTGGAGTTCCCCAAGCCACTGTCAACTGTTGGAATACCTGAGGATCCAATTTCCACTCGTGGGGGTCCACAATTTGTCTGCTCAATACATCTGCTAGGGAGTTCTGTGCTCCTGGCAGAAATGATGTGCAAACTCAGAGCAGTCTCCCACAATATCATTGCTTGTCTGCAAAGAGGGTAAGAATGGGTTCCCCCCTGCTTGTTGATGTACCACATGACTGTTGTGTTGTCTGTTTGAATCAACACCTGTCCTGGTTGAAGTAGGTCCTTGAAGGCCATCAGGGCAAATCCTTCATGTTGATATGCAAATGTTGTAGTCTGGGAGGCCACGTGTCTTGTATCCATTTCCCATTGAAGTGTGCTCCCCAAGCCAAGTCCGAGGCATCCATCGTTATGATCTGACTCGCCTCTGGTCGGGTCACAGAGAGTCCCTTGTTTAGGTGACATTCCTGCGCCCACCACAAGAATTCCTTCTGGATGCAAGGTATTATCCGAATGACAGTGTCCAAATCGTGGCAGTGTTGAGTCCATACAGTTTTGAGATACCATTGTAGCTTCCTCATATGCAGTTTGGCATTGGGAAGTACTAGAATGCAAGATGCCATGAACCCCAAGGCTTGAAGGACTGTCCTTGCAGTCAGCCTGGACAGTACTGATAACTGCTGGAAGTATAGGTGAAGAGTTCTTTGTCCGGGGTCAGAAAAGCCATCTGAGAAGCTGTATTCAGTCTCACACCCAGAAAGCACATATCCTGAGAGGGTACTAGACTGGACTTTATTTAATTCACAGAATACCCTAGGCACCTTAAAACTGCCATTACATACTGCAGATGTTGAAGTAACTTGTCTTTGTCTTGAGCAAGAATCAGGCAATCGTCCAGATAAGGATAAATTTGTATTCCCCTCTGTCTGAAGAAAGCTATTACAGGAGCCAGGACCTTTGTGAACACCCAGTAGATAAACCAAAGGGCAATGCAGAGAACTGATAATGAGAAGTACCAGCCAATCTCCTGCAGCTGGGCCTGATAGGAATGTGAAGATAGGCCTCTTTGAGATCCAGGGTTACCATCCAGTGATCTTTGCCTAGCATAGGCAGAAGTTGTTGTAATGTTAACATCTTGAACTTTGGAATGTCTAGGTAGGTACTGAGAATGGACAAATCCAGAATTGGCCTCCAAGTGTTTCCTTTCTTTGGCACTAGGAATAATAAAACCCTAGGCCTACTTCTGGAGGTACCACCTGGATAGCTCCCATCTGTAAAAGCAAAGAAATTTGCTCCTGAGCCTCCAGCCTTTGCTGAAGAGGCACATCCGGCATGTCTTTGAAAGGAGGAAAAGTGTGAAAGTAAAACTTGTAACCTTGATTTATTATTTCCAACACCCATTTGTCCTGGGTGACCAAATGCCAGTTTTGTTTGAAAAGCGCCAACTTTCCTCCTAGAGGAGCTGCCAGAAAAGAAGGATCTGGCAGCTGAAGATACAGGTCATTGGGTCTGTTTACGAAAAGGCTGACCCCTGCCCTCACCAGAAGACTGTGCAGGAGAACTCAAAGTCCTAGGTCTGAAAGAACCCTGAGCGTGAGCCCTGCCTCTACCACGTCTAGACCTGCCCTTAGACTGAAAGAAGGGTAGGACCATCCTCTAGGCCAATTCCTGCTAAACTTAGGGGGCTGCACCTGCAAAAAATCCTTGACCGTCTGCATAGACTTAGCTTTATCTTCCATCTTTTTCAAAACTGACTCCACAGGAGAACCAAAAGAACTTCAGATTGAAGAGGAGCATCCAAAATCCGAGCTTTAACATGCTCTGACAAATTTTGATCCTTAAGCCAGGCATGTCTACGAATAACTGAACCAGTAGCAGCCACCCTGGATGAAGCCTGAAGAGCATCGAAACCACACTGCAAAGAATGTTTTCCAACTTGATCTGAAGCATGAACCAGCTCCTGCAATTCCTTACACTCTATACCCTCAGATAAAGCATCCACCTTAGATTTCAATTGGCCTAACAAAAAGTTCTGATACTTCAGCATATGAAACTGGCAATTTAAAGCCAGAAGAGGTGTACACTTTTTCCCCACCTATCCTAGAATCTTTATCCAAAGGAACTGGATTCTTAACCACAGAAGCCCTGACACCCTTCGTCCCTTGAATAATAGTTTCCGGGTCAGCTCTAGGACTCTTATACAAAAATGTATGTGCTTCTGGAACTCTGTAATATCTGTCTGGCTTGATAAAGAATCAGGATTAAGTGAAGCTTCAGAAAAACATCCTGAACAACATCTAAGACAGGAATAGCCAAAGGCCTATGTTGTGGTAAAAACAAAATTCCCTAAGCCTTTTCGAGAATCTGAAAAATCCTGACCTTCCCACTTGAAATGTTCCCTCATGGAATGTAAAGTTTCATAAAAGGAAAAATCCTCTGGAGGAGAAGCAGAAGGACAGGAATCCTCTGCATCCGAATCTGAATAAGGAGGGTAATCCTGAATATCCTCAGCTGAGGACTCAGAGTAGTCTGAAGAATGCTCCATTCCCTCTAAATCAGTCTCCACCCTAGGCCTCTTCTCTGGGGGGGGCAAAGATCCCCTGATCAAAGTAATCAAATCCTCTGCCATTTTCAACATATGTTTTTTAGGAACAGAAGCTGAAGAACTAGGGCTATGGCCTGTACCAGTAAGACCAGGTTTAGCCTTAGCATGGCCTTTAGCCACTGAGGTAGAAGGCCTAATAACCTTTTGTAAGGATGGAACTACAGATACCTGAGAAGCACCTGGCCTAACTCCTGAGAGGTCAACTCCTGCAAAAGTAAAGGTTCCCGATTCAACCAGAGGTTCCATAGAACCAGCGTCCGCAGACGACTCATCGGTTTAGACCTTAAAGATATATCTCGGCATGTACAAGCCTGGCACAGTCTAATCTTCGTTTAATGGTGCGCTGTGATAGTCCCTATGAGGTATCGGTTTCCCACAAGAAATACAATTATTAACTTTTCTGACATCCGGATTAACTGAGGCAAGAAAAACTTGGTCTTCAGTCTGAAACGAAGGACTGAGGATATGGACCGAGGACAGCGGACTACCCACAGGTTATGACTGCAGCAATGTGAGACGAAGAACATCAATGCATTAATAAAAAAACACAAGCTAAAGAGTTGGGGTAATAATGTAAAAATTACATACTACTGTTTTCCTACTTATTTGTTAAAAATAAAGGAATATAAGAAACAAGTAGTCTACATGATTACAAAGTTATTAGTTGTTGTTGTTGTTGTCTGTCTTTCGGCTTTTCCCTGTAAGGGGTTGCCACAGCAGAACTCCGGTCTGCTAATGATTGGCAGTAGATTTTTATGAAACGCTGAGGTGCCAGCTCGATGCCCAACCTTCAACGAAGGCACGCTCATTTACGCACGCATGTCTTTCGAGTGCTACCCAACCGTGGGGAGGACATGTAGACTCCACACAGAAGGCACTCCCAAGCCCAGCCGAGAATCGAATGGGAGAACATCTTGCTGTGAGGTAACAAAGTTACCGCCATACCACCACGGCATATTACAAAGTTATTAGTGAAGATATAAATCACTTCAGAAGGAATAGGTACTGATTGGAATAAAATGAAAACAGAGTTTAAAACATAGTGAAAATAAGAGAGAAAGTTACGTGAAAGAAGTAATAGAAATTATTTTGAAGAGAAGTTTTGCAGAAGAAGCTAAATCTCATAGATCAAGAGAAAAGTAAATGCAGAGTGCTAAAAAATGAAAGGAGTATTTGTGGGTTCATAGGTGTATACTAGGCTAATGACCACTAGGACCCTTAAAAGAAAAGCAGTGCAACCCAAATGTGACCCAAAAATTTGATTTATATTTGACTTATAGGGGTGATTTACTAACTGCCTCTGTCCATCAGAGACATAGCTGCCAGACCAGGGGTGAAGTTCTAGTTACCCATCCACTGGTTCAAGCTGCCCTTAAATAGGGACAGCGAGGAACTCGACTTAACATGGATGGGGAGCCTGCTCCAGACAATGGGAATTCTCTGAGAAACATATCTGTCTCTCCAACATGCCCTGATCATGTTGCAAGCAAAATTTGTGTCTTTTAATCCAGTAGTTCTGATGCTGTTTGTTTTGTGGATGTGCGAAAGATTCATCACAAAGTACACTTGTGTACACTTACCATAAATGTAGATGTTCGAGTGTATTCACTGTTGCAGTCATTACATTTGGGTTATTTGCCTGCAGGTAGCCCACAGCCAGCCTGAATATCAAAGTCTTGGATTCCTGGGTTGGATGCTCTCTTCTTCCATGACGTCAGGTCGTCAAAGGTATAAAACATGCAGCTGATGCCATTACATCAGTTTTTCTTGCCCCAGATGCAGATGCCTCCATAGTGGGAAGCAATTATATGTTATCTTACACCTCCAACAAAAAGCAAATACACCAGAAAGATCAAATACACCAAACAGGAAGGAAAGGTAGAGCCAAGAGAAGTCAGGGGGCTGGAGGGAGGGTAACCAGGACTGCAACAGTGAATATACTCAAGCATCTACATTTATGGTAAGTGTACACAGCTGTAATATGTTCTTTGTGTTTCACTGTTGCAGTCATTATATTTGAGTAGATTCCCAAAGCTAAGGAAGGGAGGAGGCAGTTAGAGAGCATTAGGACTAGCTATTAAGCCCTGCAAAACTGCAGTGACAAAACCAGCTCTGGATTTAGAAAAAATAGGCATGTGGTAATGCTTGGTGAAGGTATGAAAAGAGCTCCAGGTAGCAGCTTCTAGGATGTCCCTGGTAAGGACCCCTCTGAGAAAGGCTGTAGAGGTAGATGCAGCCATGCTGGAATGTGATCTTATCCCCTGTGGGGTAGGTTTTCCATGGTGCTTACAGCAGAAATAAATGCAATGGACTATCCATTTAGAAATGGTTGCTTTGAAATGGCATTCCCCTCTGCCCCTGCAGCAAAGCCAACTAGCAGCTGTTCAGATTTTCTGAGAGGCTTAGTCCTGTCCAGATAAAATCTAAGGTGTCTGTGCACGCCCAAAGAATGCAGAATTCGTTCTCCTTTGTGTTGTGGATTAGGGAAAAAGGTAGGCAAATGAATGGTCCGATTTAAGGCCACACTAGACACCACCTTGGGCATAAAGGAAGGATTGGTCCTGAGGGAAACCCTGTCTGCATGGAAGATAATGAAGGGTTCCACTGCCATGAGGGCCTGTAATTCAGACACTTTTCTTGCTGAAGTGATGGCTAGAAGGAAGCCTGTTTTCCAAGAAAGGAATTTCAACTCTGCAGTTGCAGCTGGTTCAAATGGAGGGAGAGTGAGCTTTTCCAAAACAAAGTTAAGGTCCCAGGCAGGAGTAGGGGCTCGCCTGGGGGGGTCTTAAATTTTTAGCCCCTCTGAGGAATTGCTTTAACAGGGGGGGGGGTGAGAGAAGAGGGGTGGTTCAGCATTATAATGTGCTGAAATTGCACAGGCATGAATTTTAATTGATGAGAAGGATAGGCTCTTGTGGAACATTTCTGTTAAGTACTGAAGAATATGAGGTAAACTGGGCACCATAGTACCCATACCCTGGGTCTGGTTCCAGGAACAGTATCTTTTCCACTTTTCAGCATAGGATTTTCTAGTACTAGGTCTCCTTGCTTTCAGAATGACATCTAGCACCTGCTTAGTGAGGGATGCTATTGGACAGCTCAAGGAATTCGCCAGGCTGCAAAATTCAGGGTTTGAAGCTGAGGGTGCAGAATCTGGCCCGGCTGCTGGGACAGCAGGGAAGGTGTCTGAGGTAGGTGTCAAGGATCCAGCAGTATCATACAGCGCAAGTGGGGTACCAGTGCTGGTGAGCCCAGTCTGGTGCAATCAGTATTGTCCTTGGTTTGTCCTGTTTGATCTTTAGCAGAACCTTCGAGAGGAGAGGCAGAGGTGGAAAGCATAAACTGAGAGGCTTTCCCAGGTAAAGGACAGGGCATCCACTTCCCAAGCTTGACTGTGGGAAGTCCTTGTGCAGAATTTGTCCAACTGGTAGTTCTGAGGGGAGGCAAACAGGTCTATCTCCAGAGTCCCCCATTTGTTCCTTGAGAGGTTGAATATTTTTGGTTCCAGTTTCCATTCGTGTGGGTCTATGAGATTTCTGCTTAGGTCGTCTCCCAGTGAATTTAGCTTGTCTGGCAGGAACTGAGCTTGTAGGTGCACTTGGTAGCTCAAGGCTTTGTTCCACAGAGCCATGGCTAGTCTGCAGAGGGGGTACGAGTGGGTTCCCACCTGCTTGTTTATGTGCCAAATAACTGTGGTGTTGTCTGTCTTTACCAATAATTGTCCTAGAAGGATGTGGTCTTTGAAGGCTGTCAGGGAATTCTGTACAGCTAACATTTCTTTTTGGTTGATAAGCAGGTGCATCTGACTTGGGTTCCATTTGCCCTGAATGCACCGTCCTGCCAAGTGAGCCCCCCAGGCATAGTCTGATGCGTCTGTAGTCAGGGTTTGGGCAGCAGGGGGTAGATTGAAAGGGAGCCCCTTGTTGAGGTGGCAGGCCTCTGCCCACCAAAGGAACTCTGTCATTATACAAGGAATGATAGGAATCACTGATTGCAGGTCCTGAGAATATTGACACCATAGGCTTTTTAGATACCATTGCAGTTTCCTCATATGCAGTCTTGCATATGGAATTAGTAGAATGCAAGAGGCCATGAACCCCAGGGCTTGCAGGATTTTCCTTGCAGATAGCTGGGTCTTTGTGGCCAGTAGTTTGAAGTAGGTTGTCAAATAAACTTGTTTCTCTGGTGTGAGGTAAGCCATCTGTGAAGTTGTGTTCAAGCTTGCTCCCAGGAATACAATTTGTTGGCAGGGTATTAGATGAGATTTCTTTTTGTTTATGGTGTACCCCAGCGAGGTTAGAAGTTTCTTTACAAATGCCAGATGTGTTAATAGCATGTCCTGGCTTTCTACCTGAATCAGACAATTGTCCAGGTATGGGCATATTTGAATATTTCTCTGCCTGCAAAATGTAATGGCTGGTGCTAGACACTTAGTGAATACCCTGGGAGCAGTAGATAAGCCAAAGGGAAGTGCAGAGAACTGACAGTGCATGGCGCCTGCTCTGAAGCGTTTGTATTTCCTGCAAGATTCCCTTATTGGAATGTGCAGGTAAGCTTCCTTTAAGTCTAAGGCTGCCAACCAGGCATCTTTTCCTAGCATAGGAAGCAGCTGTTGAACTGTTAGCATTTTGAATTTTAGGGTCACCAAAAAGGTGTTTAGAAGAGAGAGGTCCAGGATAGGATGCCAGGAGTTGTCTTTTCTGGGTACTAGGAAAAGTCTTGAGTAAAAACCTTGTTCCCCTTTCTTCTGCTGGGGCAGGATGAATCGCCCTGATACTTAGAAGAGAAAGAACCTGATGTTGAGCCTCTGCCCACTGATTTGGGGGTAGGTCTGGCCAACCGTTTGGGGTTGGTAAGGTGTGGAAGTAGAATCTGTATCCTTGGAAAACTATATTTAAAGCCCATTTGTTCTGGGTAACGAGTTCCCAGTTTATTGCATGCAGTGCGAGCTTTCCCCCTAAGGGAGCAGGCAGTTGAGCAGGGCTTGGAAGAGTTAAGGTTGTCGTTGTGACATTTTTCCACAGAGGGGCATCTTACTACTTCCAGCTTTGGAAGTGGGAGCCCCCCACTGCTTAGGCCTGTGTGTACCTTGAGACTGTAGCCTAGGTGGTCTGCTGTTCCTGGGTTTGGACCGAGAAAGCCTGGAAGAGACTGGAAAGGACCAATTCTTAGAAGGCCAAATGCCTACTAAATCAGGGAGGCTGTACTTGTAGGAAATATTTAACAGTTTGCATAGATTTATTTTTTTCCTCCATCTTTGTAAGAACAACTTCTGCTTTGTTGCCAAACAGGCGGTCTTGGTTTAAGGGAGCATTCAGTAATTTAGCTTTAACATGACCTAGCAAGTTTTGCTCCTTAAGCCAAGCATGCCTTCTAAGTACAGACCCAGTGACAGCAGCCCTGCAAGATGTTTCTAACGAGTCAAAACCACATTGCAAAATATGTTTACCAACTTGTTCAGCAGAATGCATTAAATCCTGTAATTCTTTATGTTCAGCACAGTCAGGAATCAACATCATTTTCTGTTTCAGTAGTCCCATAATATGCTGCTGATAATTTAACATATGAAACTGGCAATTTAAGGCCCTAATGGCCAAAGTAGCAGAAGTGTATACCTTCTTCCCACATCTGTCCAAGGCCCTGGAATCTCAATCAGATGGGGTAGGGTTTTTGCCAGCAGTAGCCTTAATGCCTTTTTGCCCTTGGGAAATGGTCTCTGGATCTGCAGTAGGATTCTTGAAGAGGAACTTGTGAGAGTCAGGTACTCTAATACCTGTCAGGTTTTCTGGGTGCTGGAGGTAAAGTGTCTGGGGCCAGGCTAGATTCCAAGAAGGCATCATCTACAATGTCCAGAACAGGAGGGATAGCTAAAGGCCTGTGCTGAGGGAGTAGTAAGAATTCTCTAAGCCACTTTTTTGAGTTAGAGTAATCCTGGCATTCCCAGCGGAAATGTTCCCTAAGAGAGTGCAAGGTTTCACCAAAAGAAAAATCTTCTGGAGGGGAAGCAGAGGGAATGGAATACTCAGCATCAGAATCCTCATAGGTTCATAAGGGCAAATCCTGGTAATCAGAAGAAACAGAAACTTCAGAATCCTGATAAGAAGAATCAGAAGGAAAATCAGTTCTAGGCCTCTTAGAGGGGGAAGGCTGGCTTCCCTAATTAAAGTAATAAGGTCTTCAGCCATTCTAAGCATTTGTTTTTTAGGCATATGGGCCTTGACCATGTGGTTTGGACGTTGGTTTTCTAAACGTGGGTCGAATTTTAGGCCTTGATGAAAAAGATGGCATCGGTCTGAAATGCAAATCTGTGGGCCTGAATACACCCTCAGAACCCGGTGCCTCCACAGCGGCTCCGAACCCATCCAAGGTAGAGACATCTGTAGGTTCCATAGTCGAAGAAGCATCTTGCAGCATACCGGACTCTGAATGGGTCTCAGTAGAAGCCTGCGAATCTGAAGTAGCTGGTATCAGGGGCTGCGAAAGCACCTCACTGAGTAATGGCGAACTGGTGACTAGCTTAACGAAGTGTCGGCAGTTTTAGACCTATGCGGTCTGTCTCTGCCTTTATCTTTACGTTTTTTCAGAATGTCGGTAGTCGGATGGCTTACTGAAGCCATTTCTGGATAGTTATACCGAGTACCAAAATAATTTGCTGCAAAAATAGACAGACGATAAATAGTTCGGGGGTCGAATAAGGCACAAAACCGACAGCGAGGGACGTCGTGGTCTGGGCCTAAGCAAGGAATGCAGTACGAATGAAAATCTTTATGAGGTATTTGCTTTCCACAGGTAAGATAATTGTTAGCTTTTACTGACATTGGTTAAGAGCAAGAAAAGGGATCCCCAACAAGGTACTTAGCTTTTTTTGAAGACCTTGGTTCTGAAACTCGAAAACTAAAATTTTAGGAGTCGGCTGACCGGCACTTGCGAACTGCTTCTGCTTCAGGCACCACGCGGCAAGAAAGACTGGTGTAATGGCATCGGCTGCATGTTTTATACCCCTGGTGACCTGATGTCATGGAAGAAGAGACAGCATCTGACACAGGAATCCAAGTCTTTGATATTCAGGCTGGCTGAGGGCTACCTGCAGGCAGATAACCCAAATGTAATGACTGCAACAGTGAAAAACGAAGAACATCAGGGTCCAGGCATGCCTTATATGCCAGGCAAAGATCACCCCTCAGAAGTCTGTATGACACCAAGTAAAGAGAGAAGGCTTTGAAGCGATCAGTGTATGACATTGTGTGTAATCCCTGGAACCTTTGTGGAAGTTCCAATTGCTGCTTGTGTCTGGTCAAGTACATACCAAAGGGGGCATTATACTCTATGATGGGGCCAATGAGGGCCGAGTATAATGGTATGATTATCTCTCTGGACCTAGATGCCATGCACTTGCTTATAAGTTGAGCAACACAGAAGGATGTTCTTACTACTTTGGACACATGTTGGCCAAAGACTAGGTCACCATCTACATGAGTTCTCAGTTTCCTGACTAGGGAATCCACTTCTAAGGGTGCTTTATTGACAACATAGCTAGCCATGGTGGCAGACCTCCCAAAAGGTACTATAATGCATTTCTTGTAATGAGTTTTAAGCCATGGCTTTGGTACCAAGCATTTGTCTATATTAGATCTTCCTGAAGGATGGTCTCATCTGGGGGAATTCAATGATTGCTCCCAGTTTACAATCATCTGCAAACCTGCTTAGCCAGAGGCCTTTGACATTGGCTTTAACACCTGAGAAGTAGATGCCAAAGGGGAGTGGGCCTTGCACACAGCCCTGTGGGGACTACACTAGTGACTGGCCTCTTTGTGGAGGTGGCCTCACCAATTCTAACCTCCTGGGTCCTATCAGTGAGCCAGCTAACTATCCAGCATGTTATAAAGAAGTTTATACCTAGTTCTATATGTTTATTGACAATGCTCAAGTTGGGTATTGTATCAAATGCCTTAGCCAAATGTAGGTAGGCGGAATGCACAGTTTTCCCCTCATCCAATACCTTAGTAACCTTTTCAAAGAAGTCTACCCCATTCAGTAAGCATGGCCTTTCTTTGACAAAGCCAAACAGGGATGGATCAGCGTCTGGAGATCTCAGATGTCCTTGTTGATAATTTTCATGATAATTTTTTCCCTTGCTTTGCAAATAAGATTAGTCAGACTAATGGGTCTATAGTTTCCAGGATCTGTTGAAGGTCCTCACTTATGAAGGGTAATGACCATTGCAGTCCTTCACTCACATGGCACAAAGCCTGTTTTAAGACTATAGTTAGAGGGGGACCTGATAAGCTATATCTTAGACTATTCAGGAGGCATCCAGGGATATTACTAGGGCCCACTGAGGCTGTGTTCTTGGCTTTAGTATATGCAGCCAGTACATGTTCCTAGTTATAGTTGGAGGGGTTATGTTTGAGGGTGCTATTGGAGGGGAAAGTTGGGGGTTAAGGCAGGAGTAAAGCAGGAACTGAAGTTGTCCACTAACAAGTTTGCTACATATCAACAGGCTCAGTGAATGAGGCAACATTAATTGCGAGTTCAGCACATTGTTGTGAGCTGCCCTTGAGGTTTCTGACATAGCTGTAGAAGGCATTATGGCTATCGCTCACTTGGGAGGATATCTTATCCTCACAGTTGCCTTTGCTTGACCTCATTAGCCCTCTTAGATGCCTATTCAGAGACAGAGTTTTTATCTTTATGGTAATTACCCTTCCTGATTTTTGCCATATTTTTTCTCCTTTTGTTGTATATATCTTGTTTTATTTGGGATGCTACCAGAGTGGCTTGTTTCTGGGGCTAGTTCTAGTAGGTACAGCAGCCTCTATGCAGCCAATGACATGGTTATATAGAGTTCTTGAGAGCAATTCAGCTTCAGCATAGGCTGGTGTGTTCTCGGGATTCGGAAGGGCAATGAATTTTGATAAACCATCACTTAAGAGGTAATTTGTCTTGGAATAGTTCCTGATATTGGTTTTAATGGTATTACGGAGTTGATTTTGATTTTAAAGCAGACAGCTTTATAGGTGGGCATTACTACGGAGAATAACGCATGGGGAGGGCAGTGAATTTTGATAAACCATCACTTAAGAGGTAATTTGTCTTGGAATAGTTCCTAATATTGTTTTTTATGGTATTACGGAGTTGATTTTGATTTTAAAGCAGACAGCTTTATAGGTGGGCATTACTACGGAGGATAACACATGGGGAAGGGAGTGGGGGGTGCAGCATTCTCCCATTTTTGTGAGCACAAAGTCCAGTATGCTGGGGCCTCTAGTGGGCGTATCTGTTATTTGATCAAGGGTGTTTGTATTTAAGAAGTCCAAGAATCTCTGTGCCTATAGAAATGAGGCCTTGTAGGATTTCCAATCTAGAGTGGGGTAATTAAAGTCTCCTATGAGTAAGGTGTTAGGTTGGACAGTAAGTGCATCCTGTAGGTCCAAGTATGCATTGTGAGCTTCTTGGAACATGGAGGGTAACCTATAGCTCACTAAAACACGGTATAGGATTTTGTCTACAATGATCAACAACTGGAGGAACTCTAGCACATCAACCTGTGTGACCACCCCACAGGTATGCTTGTTACTGGTGTATATTGAAACACATCCACCCTTAGCCCTTGTCTATGCACCTACTGGTCTATAAGTGTGGAAGACACTGAAATTTTGCATACTGCCTGACTACTCTCTGTTTATTTAAATCACATCTCTGTAACTGCATAGATATCTATATTCTCAAGTGTCAGGACGGCTTGAAAGGAGTGTATTTTTTTTTAGGGGGATCTGTTGTGTTGATTTTGCTATGTCGGTAGGTTTTGTCAATTTGGCATTGCCTAAAAAAGGCAGTACAGGGCAGACAAAGCCTAGAAAGGAAAGGTGCAGACCATCCTTGGCAAAGCAAAGTGGTCTGTTGACCATGTCCTCCCAAGCTGACAAATATTGGATCCCCTTGGGATGACACCAGAAAGACAGCCAGTTATTGAAATCATTTTTTGCTCATATTGTGGCATCTTCCTCGCTGATGGTAATATGATGTTCAGTGCCTGAGATGCATAGTCTGAAAGCTCCATAATGTCTCTCTTCATATAGGCCAGGAGATATATCTCAGGTCATTTACATCCACATGGAGTATGATGGAATCATACTGGTACCTGTGGTGTAATGACTTGAGTCATTTTGTGGCTCTTGGCTCAAGATAAGCAACAAACAGTCATCTTCTCCTTATTCAGCCTGGTTAGAGGGGCATCAGTATATCTTACAATGGAGTCCCTTATGATGACAATCCTGGGAAGTGTGTTTGCTTGCCTTAGGAGTTTAGTGTTTGTGGCTCCACTGAGAGTGACAGTATATGTGATGTTAGGTGTTTTTTCTGAGTGCCTTTGGGCTTGCTGAGGCATAGCTTTGACAGAGGGTGGTCTAGGTGATCTTTGTTGTTTAGAAAGACTGCTTTTTAAATGCCTCATCATATGTTAGTCTATGCGTGTGTTGTGTGTGGTTTCGACAACCTGATACAGACTTGTATGCAAAGGTTTAACCTCCAGAGTCACTGTGTAATTACACCTCTCACATACTGTGTCTGATTCTTTAAAGATTAAGCGGTTGCCAGTAAACATGAGACAACTGCTACATTGTCTCATGATGCCCGTATCCACCAATCTGGCTACAGAGAAATTAGAAAATTCCATCTCCATAATATCCAGTCCTTTGATTTGAGAGCTACAAGGGGGTGGTGTACTGGGGTTAGAAGGCCATTAAAGGTACCTTGTTTGTGCAGACTAATAAGGGTGATTTACTGGGGCAGAGAAAGCTAAACAGTACTAAACTCTACTAACTTTAATGTTTACACAGTACTTAATTCTAATAAATCTGTAGGCATTACCACTCAAGGCCCAACTAACTGCTCTAAGCTTGTTGGCGCACAAGGTATTTGCACTATATTGACATTGTAATAATACTTCTAGCAGGCCATTACCTAATAAAGATAGATATAATGGACACAATAAAGGACAGATACAGAAGGGAAAAGAAGTTTATTTTGTGACAACTTATAATATTTTAACTGAAAGAATTATTAGAGAGGTTAAAATTCACTGGCTAATGTTGTTAGGAGATAAGGATTTGAAGGAAATAATGCCCAATAATGTTCGAATATCTTATAAGAAAGGCAGAAGTTTGGCCAACATGCTAATACACAAAGACTTTGTTCCACCTAATGCTACAATGTATAGTGAAGTGGTTGTGAATAAAGGTACCTATACAATAAATAGATGTTGCATCTGTAAATATGTAGTTAGCAGATTTGAAAAAATCAATGGTGTGCATTTTTTTCCTAATGGGCTCAATAATTGTAATACTGAAAGTGTTATATATTTGTTGAAATGTGACTGTGGATTATATTATGTTGGTGAAACTATTAGATCTTTTAAAAAACGCATACAAGAGCATGTTAGGGATATTACTAATGTAAAAATGGAAAGTCATGTGGGGGCTCATTTTAAATTATGTCATAATTCGAATCCAAGTTGTTTGAAAGCAACTGTTTTAAAACAGGTGAAATTGCTGTTGGGAGAATGTCAAGAAATAAAAAGTAAGCTGCTGTATAAGGAGGCACTTTTTATTTTAAAATACAATGGAGCCATTAGGCTTAACTAAAGAATGTAATTGGAGGTTAGTAATTAGGTAATTAAGGGTTAACTGAAGGGAATATTGTATATAATGAGAGTGTTTTCAATGTATGTTACTCTTTGAAGGCTATGTCTGAAGCCGAAGCACTAAGTCTTGTGAATAAATTGGTGTTTTGTTAGTAAGTTTCTGTGACCAGTTGGTTGTTTCATTTATTATTTTTAAACAGTTGTTTTATATATTTGCACTATATTGCTGCCTTACAGGTTACTGCTTCATGAATCGTTCTACATAGAAAATTTGTTTTCTTTGTGTTGGCTACTGTACAAGGTATGGCTAATCCATGCAATCATGCAAAATTTATACCAGCACAGGAAAAGGAGAAAACTGAAAACTAAATAATGAGCCCTCTGCCCAATAAAACAAATACACTGAGTCCTTCTGTATATTTTCCATCTCAGACCAGGCAAACAACTCTTGCCATAAGATGAATTAAACCCAGTCCATCAGTGAGAGGAAGTGCAATTCTTCTTTACAAAAAAATTCAGTGAAATGCCCACACAAAAGCAAGAAACAAAAGCAATCACTGACAATAACTTAAGTGTGACTTAGCAATCAAAGTACTTGACTTTCCCAGAATGGCATTGGATACAAGTAAAATACTTCTGGAATGCAGGCTGGGGCTGCAAGCTTTGATGAGTTACAGGAAGTATGTAATAAAGAAAGTTTACACAAAAAGAATACTGGTTTGCTGGGTGGGCATGCAATATCATGGGGTTATGGAGAATAATGGGTGGGAACAGCGCATAAATAGCTTCTATAACAGTCAACAGCAATGAAATTTTGGATAAAATGCGTGAATTTTGAATGACAAGAAAAATAACCAGAGATCTTGCAGCACTATTAAAGATAATTCAGAAACTGTATATACATTTGTATAAGGCAGAGAAATGGGGGAACCTAGAAAAAAAGGAACAAATGGAAATATTTATGGAAGACTTAATTGTGCCAAGTTAGAGGAAGGTGACACTCAACAATTACTAGCTTAGATAGGAAGAGAGAGGATAAAAATAGTGATGTACAATCAACAGGGAAGTCTCCAGGAACAGATGTCATTCCTGGGTAAATTCTGAAGTTAAAATGGAAGAATGCGATAAAGGTGTGTGTGTGTATGGGGGGGGGGGTGCACCAGCATTTTGGAAGACAACAGTAGAGGCTAAATAACCCAAAGAGGGTAAGGGCCTTTTGCAATGAATTCATATAGAGCCATTTCAATGTCAAGCCTTGACTATAAAGTGCTTATGCCCATACTAAGAATGGCAAAAGTGTTTCCCAAGTTGATAGCTAAAGATCACAGTGATTTTGTAGAAGGAAGAGAAACATTTGACACATTAACAGAACAATTATAATCAAATGATAAGGCAGAGTGCAAGAAAAGACTGCTACTGCTGGTGGATCTTTATGAGCAGGGAAATAGTAGCATTTGCATTCCCAGACAGAATAACAGGGTTAGAAAAGTAGGATATAAGAAGAGACAGAAGCAAGAATTAAGGTGGGAAGATTTCTCTCTTAACAACCTGTGTTAGAATAAAGAGAACCAGGCAGGGATGTCTGATTTCCCCACTGTTGTTTGCTTTACACTTAAGAGTCACTTGCAAAGAAAAATGGGATTCACAAATTCAAGACTCTAACTAGTAGGGTAATCAAAAAAGTTAGCTTTATTTGCAGATGATATTATTTTGTACTTGATAAATCCACAGAAGGACATGTTGGTGCTGTAGAACATTTTGAGATGGCTTCAGTCCTTTTTGGGATATAAAATAAATAAAAATAAAATAAAGACTATAGCAGTAAACAATGTACCCACGATAAGAAGAAATATTTAGGTGTATAGATTAAACAGGTTTCTATTATGGCAGCTAAGGACATGTGGGAAGAGACTTAATGAAAGAAAATACAAAATTAACAAAAAGGAAGTTATTGATTATGGATATGGATAGTAAGACACAAGCAGTAAAAATGTTTTAGTCCCTTTAGTTTTATATAAATGTCAGACACAAGAATCTGTAGAAAAATTCTCTGAAGTCTACTCAATTAATTGGGGGGGGGGGGCAAGAGTTAAGAGGGATAACTTGGTTTTCCCCATACAATAAGGTGGTTTACAGTTATCTGAACTGAAGGGATACTTTACAGCTATGCAGTTAAGGCTCATATATAACTCTATCAGAAAATTATAAACCAAACTGGAAAAGGATGATGATAAGGAAACGGAGGATGGGGGGGATTAGAAGAGATAAAAAGAAACTATGAGTTTGAATGCAAATCCTCAACATTAGCCACATTAAATATGTTTGATAAAGCAGCAGAAAGCACTATAGAAAGTAATCGAGTATCGAGAAAGGAGCTTTTACAAACAAGAATGCTTGCAAGTAGTATAGAAAACAGGCAAGAGGGTGCAGGAATTTACTGGAGGAAGTTAGCAAAGAAACTAATGCATTGGAAGAAAATAATTCAAAAGGGAAATGTAATAACTACAGTTAGATGACACAATGCAGACATTCAGACTGAACTTTAGAAACTGACTTCTCTACCAGGGATTGATAACAGAGTATAGGCAAAGAGAAATGGGAGGGGGGGCTGCTAAGTGAAAGACCACATATGGTAGAGTATTTAGTTTAGTCCAGAACAGAAGCTGCAGGTAAAAAATGGATAACTAGTAAAATATATAAAATACTGAATGACAAAAATGAATCAATCAGAGGAGGTTATGGGAAAAGAAGAATGCAAAAGTGATGTACAAAGGAACAATGGGAAGAAATTTGTAAGGCTCTCAAGTATGCAGTGAAGTCCAGAAGGTTTAGTAGTTTTGCATGTAAGTGTTTGCACACGTATTTTACAGCTTGAGTAGACTTCAGAGAATTTTTCCACAGGGCGACAGCATATGTTGGAGAGTTTGCAGATTTTAAAGATTCCCTACAGAATGATTTAACATAAGACTTGGGGTTGTAACTTCTTTTCAGCTGGGATACAGGATCCAAACTACATAGACATTGTAAGGCCTTACCAAGCTTAATGCTATTTCTGGCCAAAGAGTAATTACTAGAAAACTGAAATCAAAATCTAAACCATAAAAAAAGAAGTTCAGGATAATATTAAGGAGATAAAATAACTGTTGGTTGGATCTTTAGAAAACAGAAGGAGAAAATTTCATAGAAATAAATAACATTTCTCTGAAGAACAGAAGCAGAATGATGTTGAAACGGAAGGGTGGGGTTTAAAGGAAGGCAGGAAGTAAATAATTTGTCTTGTGCAATGCTGGAGTGAATGCAAATTGTTAAAAAATGTATGTACTGTGTGACAATAACAATGGAAAATGTTAAAGTTGTTTTTTCTTTTCTATTAATGTATGTAAACCCATGGTACAGTTTAAACTGTGTTTAAAAACTTGAACAAATGTCAGTAAACATATATGAGTTGTTTCAGAATTAGCATTATGAGCTAAGCATGTCTAACCTGGAATAGTAAACGTAGTAGAACACATTGCAAAAACCTGAGATTCAAAATACATACCTTGAACAGGTCAGTTAATGGGCTCCTGGATGGAATCTTCATAGCTGTGAGCTGCAGTGCTGGGCCTTCTTCCACTACCTCATTTTCATCGGTGTGTGGGGTGAGAGACAGCATAATGGGATGTGTTGTGCCTAGTAGTTGGTTATCCACCTAAACATGAGAAAATTAAACTGCAAATTAATTCAAAGAATGCATTACTGACACCATAACAGTAACAACCTTTCATATTCAGTTTACTAAATATATACACTTGGGTTAAATCTTCTGAACAGTAATGGCTTCCAACTCTGGCACATTGAGATAATGCTCTGACTGCAACTCAGATAACTTGGGCTGAACTAATGTTCCACATGTTAAAGAAGCTGGATAGAAAGGGTGGGAGTGAGCAGAAAATGCCAACCAGCCCATCCTGGGGAAAGGAATACACCCTATCTCACTGCTTGATACACCTAACATAGGTAAGGGTTGCAACATGCAGAAGTACTAGCTGAGACATGCCAACCATCCAGGCTATGTGTTCATGTGGAAGCCTTCCTTTGATATAACCATGGAAATATTCGGCTATAACCTTGACTCAGATGCAAATGTAAAGTAAGCTACCGTTTGGATGCTTGTCCAACAGTTAACGATGCAGAGACAGTAAAAGCTCTTATTACCATTAAGCCCTATACTGCAGCAAGACCCAATATGTTAAATGGATTCTTTCTTGTACAGATAAAAGAAGCTGTAGCTTTGTGTTTCATTTACTATCATCACTTACAGCTAGGTTTGTTCCAATTACCTAAGAAACTGTCACTGTACACATACCTAGAGGAGGCAACCCATTATTGGTGGATAAATATCGACCTATAAACCTGAAGTGACATAACCAAATGTATTTAATGAGTTTTGTGTAACTTAATGACAAGAGTATCTGGGGCCAGACCTCAAAATATACCAGCATGGATTCTCAGAGGGCCATTCTTGTCTAGCAAATATAGGTTAGGCTATCTAGCAGGCAAGCCTAAGCTAAGCTAGCAATTTTTGGCTTACGCCCCACCCCTTATATGAAAAATACTGTGCCCATTAGTTATCACATGGATCGGGATTTTATTCCACAGCATAGGGAGTCTCTGAGTGATAATGTCCTATTTATATCCGTGTAAGGTTTAAGTCACTTGCTCTAGTGATTTTTGTTGAGGAGGGAGCATGTCCCGGGTTGGGTTGACATGGCCTTGTATGTCAGCATGTCACCTCCCTCTGAGCAGCCGGTATGCAACTGAATAGTGAGATACATCCCAGGGGCATTGTTGTATCGATCATTGGTCTGATAAGTGAAGAGTACAGGGAACAATGACCTCACTAGATCTAGTGGTGCCACCTATATGGTAGCTTGGGGGTTACCTTTTTTCCCGAAGGGTATGACTATACATTTTGGCGTTTTAACTTCAGGCCTATCTGTTTCCGTGAGTTCCTTGAAGGATATGTCCGTCCGATGCACTTTCCACTACTGCACCCAGTTTGCAGTCGCCTGCAAACTTTGTCAGCCAAAGTCTGCTGAACAGGGGGCCAGAGGAGAGCCCATGTGGACACACCACTTGTGACTGGCTTGAGTCCTGACATAGCGCCAGCAACTCTAACTAAGAAGGTTTTTTTACAATACCCCCGAGTGGGTATTTGTGTCGAAACCCTTGCAAGGTCACTTTCCATCAATAGCCTTGGTGTGACTGTTCAAGAAGTCGACCAAGTTCAAAGGCATGATCTGCCCTTTGACGGCCAAAAACTGGTCGGGTCGCAGACTGACTTATAGTGTTGCTGTAGTAATTACCAGGGTCAGTAGAGGGCCTTTGTGGAGGGAGTGGGACCACAGTTGCCGATGCCACTCCCTTGCGCCGTATCCTGCTTGTGTAGCACAGCCGGGGGACACATCCGGTCCCATTGATGCTGTGTTTTTAGCTAGAGAGAGCAGCCACACTCGCATTTGAGATGAGGTTCCTAACATAGCTGAAAAAGGCCTTGATTTTGAGTTATTTTGATTTTTTACTAATATGATCAGGGGTGACTTCCTTTTATGGATTTTGTTCTATCATGTAATAGCTTTCCCTCTTATTGTAAATTTGTAAGCCGCAGCTTGGTTGTGTTGGTTTCCACTGGCTCAGGGGGCCTTGAAGGATACCACACCAGTCCAGAGAGTAGTGTGTTGTTTTAGAGAAGAGTTTTTCTTCACTGTCTTTTGTTTGGGGTGGGGGCGGGATGTGGATCAGATCTCACCAATGAGGGCTATACTCCGGTGTGGAGCATTTATCTAGTATATTCTCTCCTCTCGTGGGAACAGTGACTAGCTGTTCCATGGCATTTGAATTATGAACTCAGGAACCGCTGGCTAGAAAAAGTTAGGGCTTGAGTGTGTTCAGTCTATATTCGGGTAGTTGAAGTCACCCAATATGATGGTGTTTGGAGATACATTTATACCCTCCAGTGTCTTACCTATAGCATGCTACAATTTGTAGAGCAGTTTTGCCTAACTTCTATCAGTTAGTATAAGAAGCAGTGGTTCAAGGTCTTACATTGAATGTTTTGCACTTTCATTTGGCTAAAGCTTTTTAATTCAGTGCCATATAATGACATTTTGAGTGCAATTTTATTTATTTATTAGTTTTGTTTACCAGGGTAGTCCACTGATCTCAGTGAACGATCTGCAAGCACAGCTTGGGTGAATAGGATCACATAAGATATGAACAAAACATATTTACAAATACATGGCTATGCTAAAACATATACATATTTACAGATGGAAGAACATACTACAACATTTAGTTTGAGAAGCAGTTTACAAAGTCAAAACATGGATGGAAAATGGAATTATGCTGAATAGAACTTTTTGAATAAGATGCTGCCATAATGACTGAGATGGCTTATACTATAGTGATAGCAATATATCATTACATAGGGAGGTATGAAGGCATTAGAAGAAGCAAGTGAAAACAGCTGCAGGAGAGGATACCATGTGCAGAATTCAGTTAAATGGAGATAGAGGCATGCAGAGGGAAGGACTGTAAAAAGGAGAGAGGTATGAGAGATGCAAAGAGAAAGAGAGGTAGAATGAATGACAGGAGGAAGGATGAAATAGGGATAAAGGGGTGTGAGAGAGCTGCAGAGTTCATGTAACGTGACCGTTAGTGAAGAGGTGCTCCTTGAGCTCTTGTCTGAAGTCCAAGTACTTTTGGACTCTATGAATGAGAGAGGAATGAAGTTCCATTGTCTAGGTGCTAGAATGGAACATGCACGGTCAGTGCAATAAAGTTTAGTTTTTGGAGTTAATAGGGTGGGTTGAGATTTAGAGATATTTCTGAAATTATACTGGGGAGGGGCTTGGTGAAACGTTTATGAGTGAGAGGGGAAGATGTCTCAGGAAAAAAGGGCTTTGTGAGTTAGTGATCCTAGTAGGAGGCTAGCTCTCAAATGTACTGGGAGCCATTTTACTTTGGCAAGAGGTAGGCAGTGGTGTTCATTGCTGGTGCCGTCAGTAAGGAACCGGCAGATTTTCTTGGAAATTGTTTGCAAGGTGGTAGCATTTCTCTTTGAGGCTACAGCTATTATGAGTATTCGCGAGTATCTGTTTGCCTGTGGCAACTTTGGCTGGTTTGGACAGAACAAGCCATTGCTTGTTAACTCAGAACAGCAGTGTGTTTATATTTTTGTGACCGTTTTGAATGTGTAGTTGAATGGTAAGAGACTAGTCTAGCCAAATGCCAAAGTCTTTGAAGGATGTGGTAGCTTCTCTGGTGGCATCGTTAACACCTTTAATATTAAAAAGCTGTCTGCTTTGACTATGTTTTGGTTGGCTTCAAATTGCATTATTTTTGCATTTCAGGGACCGAGTATACATTTCTGGCCTATTAGCCACTAAGGTTTTGAAGGTCATCATGGAGTCTGTATAACAGAGTGGCATTTATTTGACCTATACATGACCATGTCATCTGAATGAAGAAATAGAGGCATCTAATGATCAAATAGGAGTTTGTTAATAAATATGGAAAACTGCAGAGATGCTAAAGTGGAACCCTGTGGGACTCCTTTCCTAAGAGGAGCTGTTTCACAAGTGATGATGCCTACTTTCACCTTGAATGACTTATTGGTGAGGAAATTTACAAACTAAGGTTTTGCATACTAATGCCTATTTCAGTTAATTTATGAAATAGTAAGTTATGGTCAAATAGATCAAAGGCTTTTGTAAGGCCGAATAAGGCAGCTTCTGTCAGGTTACCTTTGTCCATATTGGATACTACTCTCATCTGTAAGGTAGTATAAAGCTAATATGGTGCTGCATCCACAACCAGAATCCATGTTGCTTCCTGGATATAAGATGGTACTGGTATAAATAAGCTGTAATTTGGTTGCAAACAATTTTTTTCTAGAACTTTAGTAAACTGGGAAATACTGAGATAGGACGAAGCAGACGTTGGCTTGGGTAGTTTTGGAACAGGAATGACTACTGCTGTTTTTCATATCTGGGGCATAATCTCATTAGTTAAGCAGAGGTTGTATATGTGAGTGAGAAAGTGGGAGATGAAGTACTTACAAAGGTGAATGAACTAAGGGGCTATGTTATCTGAGCCTGGAGGAGTATGTATTTGCATTTGGTCCATTTGTGTTTCTATCTCTTTGGTTCTAATCATTTTGAAGTAGAATAGTGGAATGCAAAGGGGATGGTAACTATGGAGGTGGAAGGTTTGTGCTCTTGTTTCTGATGTGTAGCAGATTACTGAACTCATGAAGAAAGTCAGTGCATGACAGTTTGTTTTTGGTGGTTAGAAGGGATCAGAGGAATAGTGCTGTGTTGAGTTTTGCAACCAGTTAACAGCTTAACTTCTCTACAGAATCTTTTGGGTATGGCTAAAAGTATGACTTGTTCATTGAGGTAATGGCTGTTGTGTCTGCATGAGAATTCCTTGGCTAGGTTGCATAGTGAGGTATATTTGGCTTGGAAATCTATGGAAGGGTTGCATTTCCAATTGTGCCATTCTTCAATATGAAATATGAGGATGTGTTTGAGTCTGTTAGATACCTAGTAGTGTTTATGAGGTCAAAGTAGCCTTCGTACCAAAGGAAATAATTTGTTCTGCAAGTGCAATAGGGTATTGGTAAAGTTGTTAGCTGCTTCATTGGGGACTTTTACAGCAACTAAATGAGAGCAATCAAGAGTAGCAAGGTGGTTTTTAAGATTAGTGATATTCTGAATGGTTTGGGTCTGAAGGTGATAAGTTTACATTTATATTTTAATGTTAGATTATGTATTGAGAAAGTTATGGGACAGCGATCACTGAAGGAGGGTGCATGTATGGTGAGGTTAGATATCACTGTAGGATTATTAGTTATTACACGATCTAGTAAGGTGTGCTTATTGGATTGAAGTCTAAGTCTAGTGGCATCAGAGTTGATTTGGTAAGACTTAAGCTGGTCAGGAGTTCTGACATATCAATGTCTTTTGGTCCTAACTAACTAACTAAGGTTGGAGCCTCCAAGAATGATGAAGTTACAGTTTTTAGGAGCTTTGGCATATTATTTGTTGGATGAGGGTATTGAATTTTGGTACTGAGGATGGTGGAGATAAGTATGCACTGGCTATAATAATAAGAGTTTTTGTTTTTTTTTAAACTGTAGGTATGACCAGTCTGGTATAATGTGGTGAAGACTAGGGATGTCAGGTAAAAGCTATAATGTCAAGATTATGTTATATAGTAAAGACATCGCTTTGGTTGATTTTGTCCTTGACGCTGTGGGCGTTAAAGAGGGAGAAGGTAATATGATGCTGTTAATTAGTTTGAGTTGAAGCATTATTAAGTGGTCCTGGATTGAGCTCAGTGTTGCCTCTTATCTGAAGTACAACGACTATGGGACTAAATCTGAGTATGTTCTTGAAATGTGGAGTTTTCAGTATTACTGGACTTTTCCACAAAAAGTAGAGATGATGAGGTATTGGGACCCTGATATGTTTGATGTATGTGAGCTGGATGTTGGTATGGGTGTGATGTGGAAGATTAATGGGGTATGGGTCGGTACTATGTGTGTAGGTATGGGTAGGTAGTACGCAAGTAGGTATGGGTAGGTAGCATGTGTGTAGTATGGGGTATGGGTAGGTAGTATGTGTGTGGGTATGCGGCATGGGTAGGTAGCATGTGTGTAGTTATGGGGTATGGATAGGTAGCATGTGTGTAGGTATGGGTAGGTAGTATGTGCATAGGTATGAAGTATGGGTAGGTAGTACACTATATGTGTAGGTATGGGTAGGTTGTATGTGTGTGGGTATGGGTAGGCAATACATGTGCAGGTATGGGTAGGTAGTATGTGTATGGGTATGGGTAGGTAGTATGTTTGTAGGAAATAATGTAGTCTGATATATGGAGGCAGTGGCAGTCAGGTAAATGCTATGAGTTTTTGTATGATGGCTGAGGGAAAATAATTGATATCAGCAGGAGAATGTACATGTATGTCATGGCTATATGGAATCCTAGTGTGAAATAAATGTAGCAGAGGCTTTAAGATCAACAGAATGTGGAGTATGAGGGAGGAAATCAGTATTCCTTTAAAGGCTGTTTACTGGATGGATAAAAATAGGTGTAGATCTTAAAGTATAAGCACGCTTGTCTGGGAAATTGGGGTAGAGGGAAGTGAAGCAATGAGTAAATATCATGTTAATGATTTCATCTGTAGATGGATAAGCAACTGGTTGAGTAGGAGATCTTGCAGATTTAGAACTGCAAACTATACGTCAGAGAGTAAGCCTACAACTGTATGAGTTCTGCAAAGGTCAGTGCTGGGACCCAAACTGTTTGATGTACGTATGTCAGAGTTTCCATATCTGCACGACTCATGGGCTAGTAAGTTTGCAGATGACACTATGGTGGGGGCTGTAAAAATGAATTTGACAGATCACGCTAGACTACAGGAATATTTGGATAGCACTAAGATGTGGTCTAGGAATAACACCATGGATTTTAATGTTAATAAATATAAACAAAAGATCGTCCACTCTGATGTCAAAAATCAAAAGTATAAAATAGGTAGCAAACTTTTTTCTATGAATGATATCATACAGGATCTTGGACATATTGATATGTCACTGTGCTTTGATGCCAACATACAAATGATAATAAGAACAACTTGTACAGCCATTAAGGACACATTCCATAGTACACCTAGCAAGGATGCTGAAGTATTACTGCTTATTTATAAAGCAGTTGTCAAACCTGACACTGAATGGTGTATGGTAGCATGTAGTTATAATAAAACTCTAATTCACAGTATTATAAAGCTAAGTGATATTTCTGATGGCTGCCCAGATAATGGGCTCTTAGAGGTTCACAGGTAGTTACTAGGCTTGCAGTCCCAGGGACAACTGAGGAACATAGTCCAAATTCCCAGTTTTCCCCATGCACTGTCTTGTTTACTGACTTGCACAAGGTAATGCAGTAAGCAAATGAGTGCTGGGGGAAATAATCCCTGTACCACAGGAACTACATCTGCACAAAAAGGTTCTGACTGGTAATAGGAGAGATGGGGAGAAAACACAGGACATTAATG